>NC_056731.1:1624811079-1624923579 GCF_019279795.1 Protopterus annectens
CTGCCACTTAAAGCTCGAGAGCTTATTTTACCAGCTCGAGGCAACCCTATATCCCATGATGCTGGGCAATAACTCCCCAAATGTTGTTTGGAAGCCAAAAAACCTAGCATAGGCCAATAAAACAAATTCCTCCAACTGGAAGCAGGAGGAAGAGGGATAAAAACCCCCCAAAGATCATTATCTACACTATATATACCCTAGGACACCTAGATGGTGAACAAGGGAATATAAGGACCCTTCAAGGAAGGGAAGATCTTCTCGGTCTGTCCAGGCTAGGGGGATGGTGGGTGGGACGCAAGAAAGAAGGCGAGAGAAGACAACCAACATGGAACGTTATTGGTAGGTACATAACTTCTTGATGTCAATCTCGCCTTCATTCTTGCTGGATGGGACCACGTCCCTAGCACCTTCATCCTGGGTGGCTCATTGGAACAGACTTAAGGGTGGAACCAAATGTTGCTCTGTCCCTGGAGGCCATGTCCAATTTGTAATGCGAAACAAAGGTATGAGGAGGTGCCCATGTGGCTGCCGCACAGATAGTGTCTATTGGTAGTCTAGCTTGAAAAGCTGTAGATGTAGCTAGTGCTCTAGTTGAATGGGCTTTTGGCTTAGAAGTTAATTCCCTGCCTCCGAGTTGATAAATGGATGTAATCACAGAAGACAGCCACCTAGACAGGGTCACCTTAGAAACAGGAAGGTCTTTCTTATTTTCTGCATACGATAAAAACAGTTGATCAGACTTAATTTGTTTGGTTCTATCCAAATAGTATCGGAGCTGGCGGTGAACATCTAGATAATGTAGCTTTTGCTCCGCTCTATTAGTATAGTTTGGGAAAAAAACTGGGAGATCAATTGATTGATTTAAATTAGTCTGCGAAGCCACCTTGGGTAAGAAGGATGGATTAGTCCTTAGAGAAACTGTCTTTATGGAAGATTAAGTAGGGAGGACGAATGCAGAGAGCATGAAACTCAGATGCTCTCCTAGCAGAAGTAATGGAGACTAGGAAGAGCGTCTTCCAGGAAAGAAATTTAAATGAACAGGAGACCGCAGGTTCAAAGGGGGGAAGAATCAAGGATGTTGACTAAATTAAAATCCCACTGAGGTGGAGGGTCTTTGATCGGAGGCTTAAGTAAATATACACCTTTAAGGAAAGCTTTGCAAAGCTTATTGGACATGATGTTGTGGTCCGATAAGCCTGTATGAAAATTCGATATGGCTGCCAACTGAACCTTTACTGTAGAGGCAGAAGACCCTGAATAAAAAATTTCGGCTAGGAAGTCTAAGACCGAATGAATTGGGGCAGTAAAAGGATCTATATTCCTTGCCTTTGCCCAGGAGGAGAAACGTTTCCATTTACTAGCGTAAATCCTTCTGGTGGAAGATTTGAGGGAAGCTACTATGATATCCCGGACGGGATTAGAAATCATAGGAAGCCTGGCTAAGGACGGAAGTGGAGCAGCCAAGCAGTGAGGTTGAGAGAATGTAGGGATTGGTGCAGCTGCCCCGACTGATGGGTCAGATCTGGAGCTGGGTCCAGATGCCAAGGCTGTACCAAAAAGATAACTATGTAGGAACGGAAACCATATCTGTCGAGGCCAATAAGTGGCAATGAGAATCAACTTGGCTCTCAAGGTGGTTGCTTTCTGAATTACTTGTGGGATTAGAGGAAAGGGTGGAAAGGCATAGAGAAGTCCCCGAGGCCAATCTTGGACTAGAGCGTCTGGAAGGGGGAAGAGGGGGAAGTCTGGGCATTTGCTGTTTTGAGGTGTAGCAAAAAGAACAAGGAAGGCCCCACTTCTGAAAAATCTCTTCCACCACAGATTGAGAGACCACTCGTGTGGCATGAGTATAGCTCTGCTCAACCTGTCCGCTATGATATTGGACTTCCCGGGGATGTGCGCTGCTATCAGAAAACACTGAGGAGATTGCCCATTGCCAAAGTTTGAGTGCCTCTCGACACAGGGGATAAGACTTGGTTCTGCCTTGCTTGTTGATATACCACACTACGGACATATTGTCCGTTTGGATTGCAATAGTTCCTAGGGGAAGAGTCGTGGAGGGCTTGCAACATTAAAAGCACTGCTCTCATCTCTAGGACATTTATGTGCAGGTGGCGTTAGAAAGGTTGCCAAGTGCCATGGACCATCCGGCCCTGAAAATGCTCCCCCCCACCCGATCAGGGAAGTGTCCGATGTCACCGTGGCGACCGGCGGAGGAGGAACAAAGTCTGCCTTCATGGACTTGAGACAATATCCACCAGGACAGATGACTTTTGCAAGTTGGAGTTATAATCTTGTGGTGCATGGGGAGTTGCTGAAAAGACCATTGGGCGAAAAGCATCCACCGTAGAAGACGCATGTAAAAACGTGCAAGGGTAAGAAAGACCCAATACTTTCAAGACATACCTGGCCTGAATTTTGTCGTTCTGAAGAACATGAACATGGTTTGAATATCTAAGACCCTCTAATCTGTTAACTGCTGAAAGTTGTACGGTGAAGTTGGCGCCTATAAAGGTAACAGACCGACAAGGCAGACTTTGAAATGTCTATAGATTCCAAGCCCTCTGCAAATGTGAATGGTGTAAGCTCTTGCTTGGAGAAGTTGATGCCTGGTGGTGGCAGTGAGGAGCCAGTCGTCTAGATATGGAAACACCTGGAATCCTTTCAGTCTCAGGTGAGCCGTAACCGCTGCCATACATTTGGTTAACACTCTGGGGGCTGTAGTGAGACCAAAGGGCAGGAATTGGTAGTGACTGGCCCCCAGCCGAAAGCAGAGAAACCTTCTAGAGCACCTGTGAATTTTGATGTGATAGTACGCATCCTGAAGGCCCACGGAGCACATCCAATTGTCCTTGCCCAGAAAGGGTAGAATGGATTGTAGCGTGACCATCCGGAATATTGTTCTCTTTACAAACTTGTTTAGTTTGCCGAGATCTAATATTTGTCTTCTGTCCCCCGTCTTTCGGTACCAAAAAGAACCTAGAGTAAATTCCGGATCCTAGTTGGTCTGCTGGGACTGGCTGGATGGCTCTTTTTGCTAGCAGTTTTGATATCTCTGATACTGCTAGTTCCCTTAGACCGGGTGGAACATCTGGAAGGGTTCCCTTTTGCTGAACTGGGGTTTGGATAAAGGGAATTTGGTAACCCTCAGATATGACCGACTGTACCCATTTGTCTTGAGTAAGGGAAAGCCAGGCTATTGGGTACAGCGACAATCTTCCCCAGACTGCCTCCGAAGGTGGACAATCGGGCAAGATCTCAGGGATGCTGGAAGGGTTTGTCAGAGAGGCTCCCTGCTACCCTGGTTCTGCAGACCCCCTCTGCCCCTAGGGCGGCGTCTTGTTACCCCCCTCTGCCTTGGGGGTAAACTGATCTCTTGCGTCAGGCGTGACTCCTTGAGATTTGCGGAACCACATTTTCCCACCCTTCTGACCCTTAGGGTATGGTCTTAAAGGGGTGGAGAAACAGACTCCTACGGCAGAAAGAGTCTTGCCATCTTGTTAGGTCCGAACAAAGCCGAATCAAAAGGGGAATTTGTGAAGGACGCCTTGAAAGGGTCCACGAAATTACACAGCCGCATCCAGGCGTGACGCCTTAAGGCCACTCATGTGCCTGCGGCACTACTCGCTCCATCGGCTGCATAAAGACGCATGGAGAAGTTAACAATCGAGTTCAGGGTTCCAAGCTGTGAGTTTATTTTACCTTGGGACCCAGCAGCTGATGGATCCTGTAAGACTTCTCCCAACTCAGAGCATCTCTCTGAAGGCGGGTGAAGTGACACAAGTAATTCAGCAACCGCATGGCAAAGGTGGCTGAAGAAAACACCCGCTTACCGTACCTATCCATGGTCCTAGAATCCTTATTAGGAGGATGGATAGGTACTGAAGGATCAGCTAGTTCCTTCTTGGTGGCTGCAGCCACCACCATGGCATCTGCTGGTACACCTTTCATTAGGAATGGTCAACTGGTGCTGTGATGAATTTAGATGGCCTCCGAGGGGTGGGTTCCACCGAATCTGGGGCCGACCACACCTTCTGAGCCACTACTTCCATAAGAGGGTCAAAAGGCAGAGACACCCAGGAGGTGGAGGGTCGAGGACGAAACGCCTCCAGGTACACAGACTCGTCCTCGGAAGGATTAAGGGAAGATGAGTTCCCCCTCTGCTTCAGGATTTCTAGGATGTCTGAGAAAGTGACATCCTCAGAGGGGGACTTTGGGGATCCCTCCGACTCATCCAAGTCGGTGTCAGATGTAATGGACTCAGGGGAGTCCACATGCTTCCTCTTACATGTCCTCTTACGCGGAGGCTCCGTTGACGGGTCAGAAGCCTCGGAAGAAATTCCCAGTGGGGAAACCCGAGGCGTTGGATCTCTGGGTCCGGGAGCAAGAGTGAGAAGAGACATCAGCAGGCACTGTAGTGGGAGGAGCTGATGAAGCTGACCGTTGACTATGCCCTGGGGCTAGTACACTCCATCACCTCGAAGCTCCCCTATCAGAAAGGCCAGAGGGCCCCCGCTCCGAAGAGGTAGGAACCCCAGGCCACATCGACAGGGAATGCTCAGAGGCCAATGTCGGGGCCGAGATCAGACGCTCCGAGAGGGAGAAAGGGGTTGGACAATGGTCCGATGCCACTCTCCCCCTCTGAGCAGATTAGGGAGACCAGGCGCCCAGATATGTCCAATGAAGGCATCAAAGAGGAGATCGGAGCGGGAGATCAGAGCGGAAGACGAAGGAGCCGAAGGGGGAGGTATCGGCTCAGACGCCACAACAGTCACGGCTCCAAGGAGCTCTGGCTCTGAACTCTAAGGAAGAGTCAAAGGAGGAAAAATAGGTGGAGTCGTAATAGCTACCGTCTGATGAGACTGGCTACAGATAATCTGGGCCAACGTCTGAGACTTTAACAGCCTACTTACCACTCTCAAGGTCGTGATCTGAAAGCCTGGACGACAGAAAAGGATGGCTCCACTCCGAGAGCTGGGGAGACCTCTGAGCCAAATGGACTCCAATGAAGGGGATCTTGACCTCTTCTTAGATATGGATGGAGCTAAAGGAGCCGAAAGTGAATGCATGGACTCAGAGGCATCAGCACCGGAACCCGTGACCGAGGGATCAGCTCCAGCCGGAGCCGATCAAGGCACAGAGAGCCAGCAGCTGAAGGCTTAGTACTCTTGAGCCGATGGTTTTGCTGGTTTCAAAGGCCTCCCCAATGCAGACGGGGAGCCCTCGGGCATTAACAAGCCCCTCAGTATAAGTTTGCTCCTGCAGAACTCTTGGACTGAACGCATGACACAGAACAAGAGTCCTGCAGGTGCAGGGGTCCCAGGCAGTAAACACAAGTGTGACCGTCTGTCAGACGGTTTGACAGCACGAGTCACACTTCTTAAAGCCCGAGACCTTAATTTCCTTTGGTTCCTTCGACATAAGTGTCGAGGGATCACAAAAGGAAGACAAAACACACAACACAAAAAACAAAAACACAATAAAAATATTAATTAGGATACTGACACACCCAAACACTCCACAGGATCCCTAAGAAAAATTAGGGAAGGGGCAGGCTTAAGGCCTAACCTAAGAGTGGAGGGGGGGGGGGTATAAGGGATAAAAAGGGAAGGTATAAACAGGAATAGAAATAAAGGTAGTCGCTAACTACTGAAAAACTGGGTGAAAAATTAACCAAAAAGGGTGACTGAACACTATATATTTAAAGACTTACCAGGAGCCGGTAAAAGTATGCACCTCGCAAGCGAAAGCGGCAAACGAGATCGGAAGAGTTATCGCCTAGCATCATGGGATATAGGGTTGCCTCGAGCCGGTAAAATAAGCTCTCGAGCTTTAGTAAGTGGCAGAGTCGGAGCCAAGGATCGGCTCCGAACCCATCCAGCAAGAATGAAGGCGAGATTGACAAAGTACAGTTTTGTACCTACCATAAATGTAGATGTCTGAGAGGTATGCATCTGCAGTCCTAACAAATGGGTTGTCCTGTCCTCAGGCAGCCCTTCGGTCGGCCGGATTCCAAAGTCTGGGTCTGGCCTCGGCTGATGTCGCACTTCACCCGACGTCATAGCTGCAGTTCTTCAGGTATAAAGGTATCAGCCGACGCCATTTTCCTCAGTGTTTCTTGCCCCAGATGCCAGGTGCCCTCTAGGAAGGCTAAATTTGGATAAATGTAAAAGTTTCCAAACAGCGCAAATAAAAATAAACATGTATGTACATATATACAAACAAATACACCATAATAGATTTCCCCAGCTAGCTAGAAGATGGGCCAATACCCTAGGAGTACCACAGAGGGGAAGGAGGGAGGGTAATCCTGACTGCAGATGCATACCTCTGGGACATCTACATTTATGGTAGGTACAAAACTGTACTACGTCCTTCAAGGATACATCTGCAGTCCTAACAAATGGGTAGAACACCATAGCCAAACTGGGGGAGGAGGTAATAAGATTATGGTGTAGTTACGATCCCTTGCAAAACAGCAGTGGCAAAACCTGCTCGGGATCTGGAGTATAAGGGTAGATTATAATGCTTGGCAAATGTATGCACGGAGCTCCAAGTAGCAGCCTCTAAAATGTCTTTGGTAGCCACTCCTCGTAAAAAAGCTGTAGTAGTGGCTGTAGCCCTTGTGGAGTGAGGTCTGATGTTTTCTGGAGATGTCTTCCCATGGTAAGAGTAACAAAATCTAATGCAATTTCCTATCCACTTAGAGATTGTCTGTTTTGAAATTGCTTTTCCTTCCATTCCTGTTGCATATGCTACCAGTAACTGGTCAGTTTTTCTATTGCTCTTGGTTCTGTCCAGGTAGTAGCGCAATTATCTATGTACATCCAAGGTATGTAATAGTCTTTCTCCCCTGTTCTGTGGGTTGGGGAAGAATGTAGGCAGGTGGATAGCTTGGTTTAAAGATACCCTGGAGACCACCTTTGGCATAAAAGTAGGATTAGTTCTCATGGACACTATCTTGATGGAAGATAAGGAAGGGCTGTACTGCCACTAATGCCTGTAATTCAGAAACCCTTCTTGCTGAAGTGATTGCAAGCAGGAAAGCAGTTTTCCATGATAAGTACTGTAATTCTGCTGTTGCTGCTGGCTCAAAAGGAGGGAGAGTCAACTTTTCTAGCACAAATTCAAGTCCCAAGCGGGCAATGGTGGCTTCCTTGGTGGTTTTACATTTTTAATTCCTCTCAGAAACTGCCTGAGTAGAGGATGTGAGAAGACTGGAGGATCCATGTTGTATTCTGCTGAAATAGCTGATGCATGAATCTTAATGGAAGAATATGACAGGCCATTGTGGAAAAGTTCTGCCAAGTATTCCAGGATGTTAGTTACCAGTGACACATTTTCTCCTTTTGCTGCACTCCAAATGAGATATATTTTCCATTTTGCTGAATAAGTTTTCCTTGAGGGTCTGCGAGCCTCCAAGATAATGTCTTTAACCCTTTGAGATAAATCTGGGTTATTTTGTCTTATGCAATGTTCCAGGCAGCTAGCTGCAGCGATTTTAGGTTTGGATGCAGGGTTTTGAAGTTGTTCTGTGTTAGCAGTAAGGGAACTAGGGGCAGAGGCCATATTTGTTCCCGAGACACTCCTCAGTAATGGGTACCAATGCTGCCTCGGCCAGTCTGGAGCTATCAGGATGATCCTTGGCCGGTCTTCTTTGATCTTCAATAGCACCTTGGCCGGTCTTCTTTGATCTTCAATAGCACCTTGTGCATCAAAGGAAGAGGTGGGAATGCATATGCTGTCAGGTTTTTCCAACTGAAAGATAGGGAGTCCACCTTCCAAGCAAGTGGGTGGTATGCCCTTGTGCAGAATTTTTTCAATTGGTGGTTGTGTGGGGATGCGAATAAGTCTATTTCTGGTAGTCCCCATTTCCTTGTAATGGATTTGAAGATGTCTGGATGCAGCATCCATTCGTGGGCATCCGTGGTAGTTCTGCTTAGGATGTCTGCTAGTATATTTTCTTTCCCTGGTACAAATATTGCCTGTAGCTGAATGTTGAAGCTCAGGGCCACATTCCAGAGGTCCATTGCCATCTGGCATAGAGGGTATGAATGTGTGCCTCCCTGTTTGTTGATGTACCACATAACTGTGGTGTGGTCCGTCCTCATCAGCAATTGACCCTGTCGAAGAAACGGTCTGAATGTCTGAATTGCCAGTTTTACTGCCAGCATCTCCTTTTGATTTATGTGTAGGTTCAGCTGGTCTTGAGTCCATAAGCCTTGTATGCTCTTGTCCAGCATGTGTGCCCCCCAACCGAGGTCTGAGGCGCCCATGGTGATAGTCTGGCTTGGTTGAGGGCTGTGGAAGGGCAGTCCCTTGTTCAATTGACAGGCCTGAGCCCACCATTGGAATTCTTGCTTCAGGCATGGGATTATTGGAATTTGGGTTTCTAGGCTGCTTGTGCTGAGACCATAAATTCCTTAGGTACCACTGCAACTTTCTCATATGTAATCTGGCATTTGGAACCAATATTATGCAGGATGCCATGTAACAGAGGGCTTGCAGGACTTTTCTTGCTGTTAGCTGGTTCTGCTTTGTTAATGCCATGAAGTAGAGAGGGAGTTGCTCTGCTTTTCTGCTGTGAGGGATGCCATTTGATTGGATGTGTCCAGTTCTGCACCCAAGAAAGTTATCCTTTGGGATGGTATCAGCCTTGACTTTTTTATATTGACTGTGTATCCCAAAGCTTGTAGTAGATGAATGACCTTTCAAATCTTTTTGCTAATTTGTTTTTGTTGTCCGCTTGTAACAGGCAGTCGTCCAGGTAAGGGTAAATTTGAATTCCCTGAAGCCTGCAATGAGCAATTACTGATGCCATGCATTTCGTGAATACTCTGGGCGCAGTAAATAAGCCAAAGGGCAATGCTGAGAATTGATAATGCTCTGATCCTGCAAGAAATCTGAGGCATCTTCTGCAATTTGGTCGTATGGGGACGTACAGGTATGCCTCCTTGAGATCGAGTTACCAGCCAAGACTCCTTGCCCAGCATGGGAAGAAGCTGCTGTAGGGTCAGCATTTTGAATTTTGGAACAATGAGATATGTGTTTAGAGCGGACAGGTCGAGAATAGGTCTCCATTGGTTTTCTTTTCTTGGCACCAGGAAAAGTCTGGAGTAAAATCCTTGCCCTTGTTCCATAGACTGTACCTTTTCTATAGCTCTCATCCTTAAGTGGTCTGTTCTAGAGCTTTTGTCTTTTGATTTGGAGGTAGGTTTGGCATTCCTCTCTTCCTTGGTAGAGTATGGAAGCGAAACCTGTAACCATTGTCTATTGTCTGTAAAATACATTTGTCTCCTGTGACGTGATGCCAGTTTTCCGAAAATAAGGCTAGCTTTCCGCCTAAGGGTGCTTCTAGTTGTTCCCTGGTAGGCGGTCTCAGAGCCAAGTCACTGATTGTCCTGTAGAAGTGGTAGTGGCTGGATCTGTGGCAGTACTTCGCTGGTTGTTAGGCTGCCACTGACGTCCCCTGTAGGCACCTCTGGATTGACCCCTGCCTCTTGGGCGCCTATTCCTGCCTCTCTGTGCTCTGGTGGTGTCTGCCAATTCTTGGAAGGCCGGTTCCTACTAAACCTTGGAGGCTGGACCTGTAAGAAATCTGACTGTCTGGACAGATTTTGCTTTCTCTTCCACCTTCTTCAGCACCTGCTGTGCAGGGGAGCCAAACAAATTGAGCTTATCCATGGGAGCATCTAGGAGCTTTGCTTTAACATGGTCTGGTAAGGACTGCTCTTAACTATGCATGCCTTCTGATCACTGCACCAGTCGTAGCTGATCTAAAGGAAGCCTCCAGTGCATCACAGCCGCATTTTAAGGAATGATTACTGACCTGCTGAATGTTATGTACCATTTCCTGAAGAGATTTTTTGTCTAATGGTTCAGGCGAGGACAGTTTTTTAGTTAACTGATCTAACAAATTCCTGATACTGAATCATGTGGAATTGACAGTTTAAGGCCCTAGCCGAAAGAGTAGCAGAAGTGTAAACTTTTTTACCCCATCTCTCTAAGGCCCTAGATTCCCTTTCAGAGGGGAGGGGGTTTTTGGCAGAGGTAGCTGCTACTGCCTTGGGTCCCTGAGAAATAGTTTCAGGATCTGCAACAGGAGCCTTATACAAATGATGTGTGTCCGGAACCCTGTAGTACCTGTCGGGCTTAGCAGGGGCCGGAGGAAGAGAATCAGGAGCATTACAAGCATCATTAAATGCATCATCCACAACAGTAAGTACTGGAGGAATGGCTAAAGGCCTATGCTGTGGCAAATGCAAAAAGGTCCTAAGCCTTTTCCTAGAGTCTGAAAAATCCTGGCCCTGCCATTGAAATTGTTCCCTCATAGCATGCAAGGTTTCCCCAAAAGAAAATTCCTCAGGAGGAGAGGCAGAAGGAATTGAGTCTTCTGCATCAGAGTCCTCATAAGGAGAATAAGGGCCCTCTGGAGGGTTTGTATTTTCTGAATCAGAGGAGTAATCTGAAGAAACTGGCTCAGGGGGCTCTGCTCTAGGCCTCTTCTCTGGAGGTGGGTGAGAGGCCCTGTCAGGGTGAGGTTGGGATCCCCGGATCAAAGAAATAAGATCCTCTGCTAGACTAAGCATTTGAGTACTAGAGCTAGGCCTGTGAGAGGGGGTCTTAGCAGGCACATTCTTGGTTGATTTTGCTGCTTTAGCCCTGGCAAAAGCCTTAATCGACATGGATGCAGGGGGCCTAGCAGCTCCACGTGCAGGAGTAGATATATCTAAAGGAATAGTATCAGATAAATCCTGTGAACCTGCAAGAGCAGGTGGGATGAGGATCGGTAGGAGGCATGTTTTCGGACGAAGGAAAGACCGAGGACTCTGTTTCAGCCGAAACAGAGACACTCGCGGTAGACTTAACCGCGGTTTCGGCCAAAACCGCGGACCGCAAGTCTGTCCTTTTCCTTGCGCTTTTTAGTTAATTGCGAAGTCGGAGTTTCCGACGGCATGTTGCAAGCAAAAGCGGAGCCGAAACTCCTCAGCAAATTCTGACAGACGTCTAAGTGTCCGTCGGTTGAAAGAAGCACAGGCTAGACAAGCTGCTACGTCGTGGTCTGGGCCTAAACAAGGTAGGCAGTAAGAGTGGAAATCTTTGAGGTATTTGTTTCCCACAAGTTAAACAGTTATTCACTTTTTCTGACATCGGCTGAGGCAAGAAAGAGTCCCCAACGGGGTACTTAGCTTTTTAGAAGTCTTCGGTAGTAGTAATCTCTGGTTCTGACCGACCGGCACTTGCGAACAGCTTCTGCTTGAGCCACGCGGCAAGAAAGACTGAGGAAAATGGCGTCGGCTGATACCTTTATACCCGAAGAACTGCAGCTATGACGTCGGGTGAAGTGCGACATCAGCCGAGGCCAGACCTAGACTTTGGAATCCGGCCGACCGAAGGGCTGCCTGAGGACAGGACAACCCATTTGTTAGGACTGCAGATGCATCCTTGAAGGACATCTTAACATACAACTTTATCTGAGGTTATTAATCTTCATTCATTCCTTACTGATGGGACAGTGTCCCTAGCTACTTCCATGTCCTGGGAGGTCCTTATGGAAGGATGTTCCCCGAGTACTATTCATTGAAATAAAGGATGCTCTGCCCCTGGAGACCAAATCCAATTTGTTATGAGTGATAAAGGTATGAGGGGTAGCCCAAGTTGCAGCTGCACAGATATCATCCATGGAAGCCCTTGAATGAAAGGCTACAGAAGTCGCCACTGACCTGGTGGAGTGGGCTTTGACCTTACTCGTTAGAGAAATTTTATGTTGGCAGACAATTTCTCAACCACTTGGGTCACTGTTTCTGAATTTTGGACCTGAATAAGAAACTGGTCTGATTTAGTTCTGTCCAGATAAAATCGTAATTGTCTATGTACATCCAATAAATGTAGGCAGTATTCTTCTTTGAGCAGTTTGGAAAAAAAGACCGGTACGCCAATGGTCTGGTTAACTGCCAATTCTGAAATACCTTTGGGCAGGAAGGAAGGGGTAGTCGAGTGATACTCTGTCCTTATGAAAGACCACTTTATTCACAAGGCCTGAAACTCTGATAAGAGTCTTGTCAAGGTGATTGCTACTAAAAAATACGGATTTCAAGGATAAGAACTTTATATCGCAAACGGCAGCAGGTTCAAAAGGGGATCATGTCAGGGACTGCAATACTAAATGTTAAACTCCAAGGTTAGATTGGTTCTTTGAAGGGTGGTCTGATATGCGAGGCCCCTTTTAAAAAGGGGTTACAGAGACTATGAGAGATTAAGGAGGAGTCTTGGAATCCATTACAGAAGTTTGAGATAGCAGCTAAATAGGTTCATAGGTAGGTACTAGTCTAGCGGCCCTAGGGTCCATACAAGCCTAGCCAAAAAATGTACCCTGGCTTTCGCCACCCAAGAAAATTATTTTCCTGTGCCAGTCGAGCAGAGCCACAGAAGTGATCATCCCCGGGGTGAATTTCCCATCCAATCAAGATTTTTCTTGAAGAGTGCTAATGAGGAGCTCTGTTTGACATAGATAGGGAGTCTGTTCCAGAGTATGGGAAGTCTGTGGGACAGGAATCTATCCCTCCAGCATGTTCTGCTTATTGTGGTGACAAGGTTAAGGTCCCTAGAGCGTGTAGCTTGGGAGGGACTGGGATTTCTTTAAGTGGAGCATGTCCAACAGCTCTGGGTTTGACAGCTTTGTATGTTAGGCAGAGATCGCCCCTGAGTAGGCGATATGAGATGGAGTAAAGCTGTAGTTTGAGACTGTCTGCATAGGGCATCTGAGGCCAGTAATCCTCTGAGGTATTTGTGGTCTTTCCAGTTGTTGCAAATGTCTTGAGGTACATACCAAAAGGGGCGTTGTACTCTATAATGGGTCTAATCAGTGTTGAGAACAGGGGAACAATTACCTCTTTCTGGATGAGAATCCTTTTGTGATGAGATGAGCCACGTAGAAGGATTTCCTGACCATTGCGGCTATGTGATTATCAAAGGAGAGACTACTGTCCACCTGTGTCCCAAGGTCTCAATCACATTTTCGGCATAGTACAGTTTTGTACCTACCATAAATGTAGATGTCCGATAGGCATGCATCTGCAGTCCTTACAAATGGGTTGTCCTGTCGTCAGGCAGCCCTTCGGTCGGCCGGATTCCAAAGTCTGGGTCTGGCCTCGGCTGGTGTCGCACTTCACCTGACGTCATAGCTGCAGTTCTTCGGGTATAAAAGCATCAGCCGATGCCATTTTCCTCAGTGTTTCTTGCCCCAGATGCCAGGTGCCCTCTAGGAAGGCTAAATTTGAATAAATGCAAATGGTTCCAAATAGTAGAGAGCAAACAAAAAATAAGCATGTATGTACATATATACAAACAAATACACCATAATAGATTCCCCCAGCTAGCTACAAGATGGGCAAATACCCTAGGAGTACCACAGAGGGGAAGGAGGGAGGGTAATCCTGACTGCAGATGCATGCCTATCGGACATCTACATTTATGGTAGGTACAAAACTGTACTATGTCCTTCAAGGATGCATCTGCAGTCCTTACAAATGGGTAGAATACCATAGCCAAACTGGGGAGGAGGAGAAATAAGATTATGGTGTAGTTAAGATCCCTTGCAAAACAGCAGTGGCAAAACCTGCTCGGGATCTGGAGTATAAAGGTAAATTATAATGCTTGGCAAATGTATGCACAGAGCTCCAAGTAGCGGCCTCTAAAATGTCTTTGGTAGCCACTCCTCGTAAAAAAGCTGTGGTAGTGGCTGTAGCCCTTGTAGAGCGAGGCCTGATGTTTTCTGGAGTTTTCTTCCCATGGTAGGAATAACAAAATCTAATGCAATTTCCTATCCACTTAGAGATTGTCTGTTTCGAAATTGCTTTTCCTTCCATTCCTGTTGCATATGCTACCAGTAGCTGGTCAGTTTTTCTATTGCTCTTGGTCCTGTCCAGGTAGTAAGGTAATTGTCTATGTACATCCAAGGTATGCAACAGTCTTCCCCCTGTTCTGTGGGTTGGGGAAGAATGTAGGTAGGTGGATAGCTTGATTTAAAGATACCCTGGAGACCACCTTTGGCAAAAGTAGGATTAGTTCTCATGGACACTATCTTGATGGAAGATCAGGAAGGGCTGTACTGCCATTAATGCCTGTAGCTCAGATACCCTTCTTGCTGAAGTGATTGCCAGCAGGAAAGCAGTTTTCCATAAGTACTGTAATTCTGCTGTTGCTGCTGGCTCGAAAGGAGGGAGTGTCAACTTTTCTAGCACAAAGTTCAAGTCCCATGCTGGCAATGGTGGCTTCCTAGGTGGTTTTACGTTTTTAATTCCTCTCAGAAACTGCCTGAGTAGAGGATGCGAGAAGACTGGAGGATCCAAGTTGTATTCTGCTGAAATAGCTGATGCATGAATCTTAATGGAAGAATAGGACAGGCCGTTGTGGAAGAGCTCTGCCAAGTATTCCAGGACGTTAGCTATGTTTACCAGTGCCACATTTTCTCCTTTTGCAGTACTCCAAATGAGATATCTTTTCCATTTTGCTGAATAATTTTTTCTTGTTGAGGGTCTGCGAGCCTCCAACATAATGTCTTTCACCCTTTGAGATAAATCTGGGTTATTAGGTCTTATGCAATGCTCCAGGCAGCCAGCTGCAGTGTTTTCAGGTTTGGATGTAGGGTTTTGAAGTTGTTCTGTGTTAACAGCAAGGGAACAAGGGGTAGAAGCCATATTTGTTCGAGACATGCTCCTCAGTAATGGGTACCAATGTTGCCTTGGCCAGTCTGGAGCCATCAGGATGATCCTTGGACGGTCCTCTGATCTTCAATAGCACCTTGTGCATCAAAGGAAGAGGTGGGAATGCATATGCTGTCAGGTTTTTCCAACTGAAGGATAGGGAGTCCACTTTCCAAGCAAGTGGGTGGTACATCCTTGTGCAGAATTTTTTCAGTTGGTGGTTGTTTGGGGTTGCAAATAAGTCTATTTCTGGTAGACCCCATTTCCCTGTAATGGTTTTGAAGATGTCCGGATGCAGCATCCATTCGTGAGCATCCGTGGTAGTTCTGCTCAGGATGTCTGCTAGCATATTTTCTTTTCCTGGCACAAAAATTGCTTGTAACTGAATGTTGAAGCTCAGGGCCACATTCCAGAGGTCCATTGCCATCCGGCATAGAGGGTATGAATGTGTGCCCCCCTGTTTGCTGATGTACCACAACTGTGGTGTTGTCCGTTCTTATCAGCAGTTGACTCTGTTGGAGAAATGGTCTGAATGCATGTATTGCCAGTTTTACTGCCAGCATTTCCTTTTGATTTATGTGTAGGTGCAGAGTCCATAATCCCTGTGTGCACTTGTCCAGCATGTGCCCCCCAACCGAGGTCTGAGGCGTCTGTTGTGATGGCCTGGCTTGGCTGAGTGTTGTGGAAGGGCAGTCCCTTGTTTAATTGACAGGCCTGAGTCCACCATTGGAATTCTTGCTTCAGGCATGGAATTAGGGTTTCTAGGCTGTGCTTGTGCTGAGACCATAAATTCCTTAGGTACCACTGCAACTTTCTCATATGTAATCTGGCATTTGGAACCAATATTATGCAGGATGCCATGTAACCGAGGGCTTGCAGGACTTTTCTTGCTGTTAGCTGGTTCTGCTTTGTTAATGCCATGAAGTAGAGAGGGAGTTGCTCCTGTTTTTCTACCGTCAGGAATAACATTTGTTTTGATGTGTCCAGATCTGCCCCCAAGGTTATCCTTTGGGATGGTATCAGCCTTGACTTTTTTATATTGACTGTGAATCCCAGGGCTTATAGTAGATGAATGACCCTTTCCAAATCTTTTAATTTGTTTTTGTTGTCCGCTTGTAACAGGCAGTCGTCCAGGTAAGGGTAAATTTGAATTCCCTGAAGTCTGCAATGAGCAATTACTGATGCCAGGCATTTCGTGAATACTCTGGGCGCAGTAGATAAGCCAAAGGGCAATGCTGAGAATTGATAATGCTCTGATCCTGCAAGAAATCTGAGGTATCTTCTGCAATTTGGTCGTATGGGGACGTGCAGGTATGCCTCCTTGAGATCTAGAGTTACCAGCCAAGACTCCTTGCCCAGCATGGGAAGAAGCTGCTGTAGGGTCAGCATTTTGAATTTTGGAACAATGAGGTATGTGTTTAAAGCGGACAGGTCGAGAATAGGTCTCCATTGGTTTTCTTTTCTTGGTACCAGGAAGAGTCTGGAGTAAAATCCTTGCCCTTGTTCCATAGATGGTACCCTTTCTACAGCTCTCATCCTTAGTGAGTAATTTGTTCTAGAGCTTCTGTCTTCTGATTTGGAGGTAGGTTTGGCATTCCTCTCTTCCTTTGTAGAGTATGGAAGTGAAACCTGTAACCTTGGTCTATTGTCTGTAAAATCCATTTGTCTCCTGTGATGTAATGCCAGTTTACTGAAAATAAGGCTAGCTTCCCGCCTAAGGGTGCTTCTAGTTGTTCCCTGGTAGGCGGTGCCAGAGCCAAGTCACTGTGATTGTCCTGTGGAAGTGGTGGTGGCTGGGTCTGTGGCTGCACCTCGCTGGCTGTTATTTTGCCACCGACGTCCCCTGTAGGCACCTCTGGATTGACCCCTGCCTCTTGAGCGCCTATTCCTGCCTCTCGGAGCTCTGGAGGTGTCTGGAAAGGACCAATTCTTGGAAGGCCAGTTCCTGCTAAACCTTGGAGGCTGGACCTGCAAGAAATCCTTGACTGTCTGGACAGATTTTGCTTTCTATTCCACCTTCTTCAGCACCTGCTGTGCAGGGGAGCCAAACAAATTGAGCTTATCCATGGGAGCATCTAGGAGCTTTGATTTAACATGGTCTGGTAAGGACTGCTCTTTTAACCATGCATGTCTTCTGATCACTGTGCCAGTCATGGCTGATCTAAAGGAAGCCTCCAGTGCATCATAGCTGCATTTTAAGGAATGATTACTGACCTGCTGAATGTTATGTACCAATTTCTGTACAGATTTTTTATCTACTGGTTCATCAGAGGTTAGATTTTTAGTTAGCTGGTCTGACAAATTCCTGATACTGAATCATGTGGAATTGGCAGTTCAAGGCCCTAGCTGAAAGAGTAGCAGAAGTGTATACTTTTTTACCCCATCTCTCTAAGGCCCTAGATTCCCTTTCAGAGGGGAGGGGGTTTTTGGCAGAGGTAGCTGCTACAGCCTTGGGTCCCTGGGAGATAGTTTTGGGATCTGCAAAAGGGGCCTTATACAAATGATAATGTGTGTCCGGAACCCTGTAGTACCCGTCGGGCTTAGCCGGGGCCGGAGGAAGAGAATCAGGAGCAGTACAAGCATCATTAAATGCATCATCCACAACAGTAAGTACTGGAGGAATGGCTAAAGGCCTATGCTGTGGCAAATGCAAAAATGTTCTAAGCCTTTTCCTAGAGTCTGAAAAATCCTGGCCCTGCCATTGAAATTGTTCCCTCATAGCATGCAAGGTTTCCCCAAAAGAAAATTCCTCAGGCGGAGAGGCAGAAGGAATGGACTCTTCTGCATCAGAGTCCTCATAAGGAGAAAAGGAGCCCTCTGGGGGGTTTGAGTTACCTGAATCAGAGGGGTCATCTGAAGAAACTGGCTCAGGGGGCTCTACTCTAGTCCTCTTCTCTGGAGGTGGGTGAGAGGCCCTGTCTGGATGCGGTTGGGATCCCCGGATCAAAGAAATGAGATCCTCTGCTAGACTAAGCATTTGTGAACTAGAGCTAGGCCTGTCAGAGGGGGTCTTAGCAGGCACAGTTTTGGTAGTTTTTGCTGCTTTAGCCCTGGCAAAGGCCTTAATCGACATGGATACAGGAGGCCTAGCAGCTCCACGTGCAGGGGTGGATATATCCAAAGGGATAGTGTCAGATAAATCCTGTGAACCTGCAAGAGCAAGTGGGATTTCAGTAGCAGATTCAACCAAGCTAGATGAGGCCTCGGTAAGAGGTAAGTTTGGCCGAAGAACCGTGGACTGTTCAGCCGAAACAGACAAACTCGCGGTTGGCTTAACCGCAGTTTCGGCCAAAACCGTGGACCGCGAGTGTCGGTCCTTTTCCTTGCGCTTTTTAGAAATTTGCAAAGTCGGAGGATCCGACGGCATAATGTAAGCAAAAGCGGAGCCGAAAAACTCCTCAGCAAATTCCGATCGACGTCTAAGCGTCCGTCGGTTAAAAGCAGCACAGGCTAGACAAGCTGCTACGTCGTGGTCTGGGCCTAAGCAAGGTAAGCAGTAAGAGTGGAAATCTTTATGAGGTATTTGTTTCCCACAAGTTAAACAGTTATTCACTTTCTGACATCGGCTGAGGCAAGAGAGAGTCCCCAACGGGGTACTTAGCTTTTTAGAAGTCTTCGGTAGTAGAAGTATTCGGTAGTAGTAAGTGACCACCACTCCTGCTGCAGGCAGGGAATTAAGAGTTATTATTGTTTCCAGGCTGTGGTGATGTTGAGTCCAAACACTTAAGATACCACTGTAGTTTCCTCATAATGCAGTCTTGCATATGGAATTAGTAGAATGCAGGATGCCATAAAGCCCAGGGCTGCAGAATTTTTCTTGCAGGGAGCTGGGTCTTGTTGCCATCATTTGAAAGTAATGAGTCAGTTGCCTTTGCTTGTCTGGCGTGAGATAAGCCATCTGGGCAGTTGTATTTAACTTTCACCCAGGAATATTAGCTCTCGAGAGGGCACTAGTTTTGATTTCTTTTTTACTGTGTACCCTAGGCAAGTTAATAATCTTTTTACAAACGCCAGATGCTTTAACAAAAAGTCCTTGCTGTCTGCTTGAATAAGGCAGTCATCCAAGTAAGGATATATTTGAATTCCTTTTTGTCTGCAAAATGCAATTACTGGTGCCAGGCATTTTGTGAAAACCCTGGGCGCAGTAGATAAGCCAAAGCTCAGTGCAGAGAATTGGTAATGCATTGAGCCAGCTATGAATCCGAGGTATCTTCTGCAAGGATTGCCCGATTGGGACATGGAGGTATGCCTCCTTGAGGTCCAAAGTAAATAGCCAAGCCTTCTTGCCCAGCATGGGTAGAAGTTGCTGCAGTGTTAACATTTTGAATTTTGGAACATCCAGGAAAGTATTTAAGATTGACAGGTCCAGTATTTGTCTCCAGGCTTTGTCCTTTCTGGGTACCAGGAAAAGTGTTGTAAAATCCTTGTCCCTGTTCTTGCTGTGGTACTCTGAATAGCTCTCATGCCCATGAGAGCAGAAATTTGTTTTTGTGCCTCTGTCCATTGGTTGTGGCAGATCCGGCATACCTTTTGATTTTGGAAGGGTATGAAAGTGGAACCTGTAACCCTGAGAAACAATATTCAGTACCCATTTGTCCTGGGTGATTGTGTGCCAATTTTGTGAGAAGTGCTAGCTTCCCCCCCCCAAGTGTGCTGCCAATAGGCAAGTGCTTGGCATTTGTAGAGGGAAGTCATTGAGACAGTTTCCTATAAAGTTGTGATTAGTCTTCTCCTTTGGGGGCTGAAGCATCCCATTGTTTAGGTCTGTAGGAGCCTTGGGGCTGAGATCTGCCTCTTGGGCATCTGTATCTGCCTCTGTGGCCTGACACCAGAAAGGACCAATTTTTTGAAAGCCAGTTTCTGCTAAACCTGGGTGGTTGAACCTGTAAGAAATCCTTTACTGTCTGCATTGATTTTGCTTTATCCTCCATTTTCTTTAACACCTCTTCTGCCTTAACACCAAACAGTATCATGCTGTCAGTGCATCCAATAACTTTACTTTAACATGTTCAGGTAAACTTTGTTCTTTCAACCAAGCATGCCTTCGAATGACAGAGCCTGTAACTTTGGCTCTACAAGAAGCCTCTAATAAATCAAAACCACATTAGCGTATGCTTTCCCACTTGTTCAGCTGCATGCAATAAATCCTGCATTTCTTTATTGTCAGGACTTTTGAGTTTGTAAGCATTTTCTGTTTTAACAAAGACATGAGGTACTGTTGACATTTAAGCATGTGAAACTGGCAGTTTAAAGCTCTTACAGCTAAAGTAGCAGAAGTGTAAACTTTTTCCCCCATCTAACCAGAGCTCTAGAATACCTATCAGAGGGGACAGGGTTTTTTTGCAGTGGAAGCCTTAACCCCTTTGGGACCATGAGAAATTGTTTCTGGGTCAGCAGCAGGGTTTTTGTAAAGAAATGAGAGTCTGGGACCCTGTAGTACCAGTCTGGCTTCACTGGTGCAGGGGGTAAAGAAACAGGAGACAGACTGGATTCAGAGAAAACAAACAATAATCAAGCACAGGGGGGATAGCCAGGGGCCTGTGCTGAGGCAATAAAAGAAAGTGAGCCTTTTCTTGGATTATGAATAATCCTGGCTCTCCCAATGGAAATGCTCTCTCATGGTGTGCAAGGTTTCCCCAAAAGAATAATCCTCAGGCAGAGAGGATTAAGGTAAAGATTCTTCTGCATCAGAGTCCTCACAGGGAGGGAGAGAATATCCCTGACCTGAAGAGGAATCAGAGGAAATAGAAACCTGGTCAGAGGAGTTATACTCAGTGTCTTGCCTAGGCCTTTTATCAGGAGGGTGATGGGAACCCCTGATCAAAGTAATTAGGTCCTCGGCCATTTTAAGCATTTGTTTCTTTGGCATGGATGACCGTCCAGGAGAATGCTGTACTTGTTTCCTTGTCTTTAATGGTGTTTTTGACTTTGCCTTGGCTGCTGTAGTGGACTTAATAGTAAGCTGTGAAGGTCTGAAAAACACCCTCAGAAGCAGATGCCTGCTCAGCGGCTCCAGACCCATCTGAGGGAATAGTTTCCGCAGGCCCAATACCTTGAGTTTCCAGAGGCCTAGATGTCTCCACGCAGGAGTCCGATATGGCCTGTGGCTCTGAAGTAGCAGGTGTCAAGGGCTGCGAAAGCACCTCACAGAACCGGCGACTGGCCTAGAAGAGGCTTAGTCGGTTTTGGACCTCTGATGCCTGTCCTTTTCCTTGTCTTTGCGTTTTTTTGAATTCCGGTCAGTTGCTCGACGGCATTATGTAGTTAAACCTTCGGCCAAAGTCATGTAAAGCAAAATCGAACAGACACTTAGTGCGTTTGTTGAATATAGCACAAAACAACTAGTACCGTCGTGGTCAGAAAAAATACAATTAACTTACTGACATCGGTCTGGAGCAAGAAAAGTTTACCCAACGGGGTACTTAGCTTTATTGAAGACTTTGGTTCTGAAATTCAATTACGAAAATCTCAGGAGTCGGCCAACTGGCACTTGAACAGCTTTTGCTTCGGGCACCGCGTGGCAAGACAGACTGAAGAAAATTGCGTCGGCTGCATCTTATACCCCTGGCGCACTGACGTCAGGAAGGAGGCGACAGCAACAGACGTCTGTCCTAGACTTTGGAATTCTGGCCGACTGCAGGTAGCCTGCCAGCAGGATAACCCCAGTGTAAGGACTGCAACAGTGAAACACTATGAACATCCTGCTCTGAAACGTAGGTATTCCATTATGGGGATGTGCAGATAAGCTTCTTTCAAGTCTAGGGTGGATAGACAGGAGTCCTTGGCTAGCATAGGAAGCAGCTGTTTGACAGTAAGCCTCTTGAACCTTGGAACCACCAGGAGGGTGTTGAGAATGGACAGATGCAGGATAGGGCGCCAAGAGTTTTCTTTTCTGGATACCAGAAACAGTTTGGAGTAAAAACCTTGTCCCCTATGCTCTGCTGGGACAGGTCGAATAGCCTTGATACTGAGAAGAGAAAGTACTTGCTTTTGGGCCTCTACCACTGGTTTGGGGAAAGGTCTGGTCATCTGCTTGGGGTTGGCAGAGAGTGTAAGTAGAATCTGTATCCCTGGGATACACTGTTCAAGACCCATCTGTCCTGGGAGATGCACTCCTAGTTTCTTGCACGTAGGGCCAGTTTTCCTCCTAAGGCTGCAAGTACTGGTGCGAGGCTTGGAAGAATTAAGAAGTCATTGTGAGTTTACCATAGGATGTTTGCTTACTACTCCCTGTTTTAGAGGTGGGAGCACTCCATTGCTTAGATCTGTGCATGCCCTAAGACTGTAATCGTGGTGGTATACTACCCCTAGGTTAGGACTGAAGATCTGGGAGGGACTGGAAAGGACCAGTTTTTAGAAGGCCAGTGTCTACTGAATCTAGGTGGTTGTACCTGTAAGAAATACTTAAAGTTTGGCAATAAATCAGAAGTCCTCAAAAAGATGGAAGAAAAAACTAAATCTATGCAAACAGGCACTCTAGATTTAGTGGTGCATCTAGTAATTTTTCTTTGACAGACTGGCAAGATATGTTCAAGCCAAGCATGCCTTCTAAGAACAGACCCAGTTACAGCAGTCCTGCAAGATGCTTCTACGGCATCAAAACCACATTGCAAAGTATGTTTTCCAACTTGGTTAGCAGAATACATCTTGTAAATCTTTATGTTCTGCACAATCAGGAATCAGCATTTTGTTCAATTAGCTCCATATGTTGCTGATACTTTACATATGAAACTGGCAATTTAAAGCCCTCATGGCAAGAGTAGCAGAGGTGTACATCTTACCCCATCTGTCTAAAGCACTACAGTCCCTGTCCAAACGGGTAGGGCTTTTGGCTATTTTAGCCTTAATGCCTTTAGGTCTCTAGGAAATTGTCCCTGGCTCCACAGTAGGATTCTTAGAGAGATAGTTGTGGGAGTCTGATAATCTGTAGTACCAGTCAGGTTTCCTGGCCGCTGGAGGCAAGGTATCAGGGGTAAGGCTGGATTTCAAGAAGACATCTACAATCTCCAGAAAGTACAGTTTTGTACCTACCATAAATGTAGATGTCCGAGAGGAATGCATCTGCAGTCTTAACAAATGGGTTGTCCTGTCGTCAGGCAGCCCTTCGGTCGGCCGGATTCCAAAGTCTGGGTCTGGCTTCGGCTGGTGTCGCACTTCACCCGACGTCACTGCGGCAGTCATTCGGGTATAAAGGCATCAGCCGACGCCATTTTCCTCAGTGTTTCTTGCCCCAGATGCCAGTTGCCCTCTTGGATGGCTAAATTTGGATAAATGCCAAAGTTTCCAAATAGTAGAGAGCAAACACACAAAATAAGCATGTATGTACATATATACAAACAAATACACCATAATAGATCCCCCCCAAGCTAGCTGAAGATTGGTAAGTACCCTAGGAGTACCTCAGAGGGGAAGGAGGGTGGGTAATCCTGACTGCAGATGCATTCCTCTCGGACATCTACATTTATGGTAGGTACAAAACTGTACTATGTCCTTCAAGGATGCATCTGCAGTCTTCTAAATGGGTAGAATACCATAGCTAAACTAGGGGAGGAGGAAATGAGAATAGATTATGGTGTAGTCAGGATCCCTTGTAAAACAGCAGTGGCAAAACCAGCACGGGATCTAGAGTATAAAGGTAAGTTATGCTTGGCAAATGTCTGCACGGAGGTCCAAGTAGCAGCCTCTATAATGTCCTTGGTAGCCACTCCTCGTAAGAAAGCTGTGGTAGTGGCTGTAGCCCTTGTGGAGTGAGGCCTGATGTTCTCTGGAGTTTTCTTTCCATGGTAGGAGTAACAAAATCTAATGCAATTTCCTATCCATTTGGAGATCGTCTGTTTAGAAATTGGTTTTCCTTCTTTTCCTGTTGCATATGCTACCAGAAGCTGGTCCATTTTTCTATTGTTTTTTGTCCTGTCCAGGTAGTAGCGTAATTGTCTGTGTACATCCAGGGTATGTAAGAGCTTTTCTCCCCTGTTCTGTGGATTGGGGAAGAATGTAGGAAGGTGGATGGCCTGATTTAAAGAGACTCTGGATACCACCTTAGGCATAAATGTAGGATTTGTTCTCATGGACACTATCTTGATGGAAGATCAGGAAGGGTTGTACTGCCATTAATGCTTGTAGTTCAGAGAACCTTCTTGCTGAAGTTATTGCCAGCAGGAAAGCAGTCTTCCAGGATAAGTATTGCAATTCTGCTGTAGCTGCTGGTTCGAAAGGAGGTAGAGTCAGTTTTTCCAGCACAAAGTTCAAATCCCATGCTGGCAATGGAGGTTTCCTGGGAGGTTTTACATTTTTAATTCCTCTCTGTCTGAGCAGAGGATGCGAGAAGACAGGAGGATCCAAGCTGTATTCTGCAGAAATAGCTGATGCATGTATCTTGGAGGAATAGGACAGGCCTGTATGGAAGAGCTCCGCCAAGTACTCCAGGATGTTGGCTATGTTCACCAGTGTCACATCTTGCCCCTTTGCAGTACTCCAGATGAGATATCTTTTCCATTTTGCTGCATAATTCTCTCTTGTTGAAGGTCTACGAGCCTCCAGGATTATGTCTTTAACCCTTTGGGATAAATTTGGGTTAATTGTTGTTATGCAATGTTCCAGGCAGTTAGCTGCAGAGTGTTTAGGTTTGGATGCAGAATGTTGTAGTTGTTCTGTGTCAGCAGTAATGGGATCAGGGGCAGTGTCCATACTTGTTCCCGGGACATGCTCCTCAGCAGTGGATACCAATGTTGTCTTGGCCAGTCTGGGGCTATCAGAATGATCCTCGGACGTTCCCCTTTGATCTTGAGAAGCACCTTGTGCATCAAAGGAAGTGGTGGGAATGCGTATGCTGTCAGGCTTTTCCAACTGAAGGATAGGGAGTCCACCTTCCAAGCAAGTGGGTGGTAAGTCCTTGTGCAGAATTTCTTCAACTGGTGATTGAAAGGGGATGCAAACAAGTCTATTTGTGGTAATCCCCATTCTCTTGTGATGGTTTTGAAGATGTCCGGATGCAGCATCCATTCGTGGGCATCTGTTGTAGTTCTGCTTAATATGTCTGCTAGAATGTTTTCCTTCCCTGGTACATAAATTGCCTGTAACTGAATGTTGTAGCTCAGAGCCACATCCCATAGGTCCAGTGCCAGCCGGCATAGAGGATGCAGTGTGTGCCTCCTGTTTGTTGATGTACCACATAACTGTGGTGTTGTCTGTCCTTATCAACTGGCCTTCTTGGAGAAAAGGTCTGAATGCCTGGATTGCCAATTTTACTGCCATCATTTCTTTTAGATTTATGTGCAGATGCAGCTGGTCTTGAGTCCATAGGCCTTGAATGCACTTGCCCATCATGTGTGCCCCCCAACCGAGGTCTGAGGCATCTGTCGTGATGGTTTGTCTTGGTTGACTTTTGCAGAAGGGCAGTCCTGTGTTTGATTGACAGGCCTGAGCCCACCATAAGAACTCTTGCTTCAGGCATGGGATCATTGGAATTTTGGTTTCTAGGCTGTGCTTGTGCTGAGACCACAAATTCTTTAGGTACCACTGCAGCTTTCTCATGCAGCCTGGCATGAGGTACCAGTATTATGCAGGATGCCATGAAGCCTAGAGCTTGTAGCACTTTTCTTGCAGTTAGATGGCTCTGCTTTGTTAATGCCAAGAAGTAGAGGAAGTTGCTCTTTTTCTGCAGTTAGAAATGCCATTTGTTTTGATGTGTCCAGTTCTGCACCCAGAAAGGTTATTCTTTGGGATGGAATCAGCCTTGACTTTTTTGTATTGACTGTATATCCCAGGGCTTGCAGCAGGTAGATGACTCTTTGTAAGTCTTCTGTTTGTTTTTGTTGTCCGCTTGTATCAGGCAGTCGTCCAGGTAGGGATAGATTTGAATTCCCTGAAGTCTGCAATGAGCTATTACTGATGCCAGGCATTTCGTGAACACTCTGGGCGCAGTAGATAAGCCAAAGGGCAATGCTGAGAATTGATAATGCTCTTGCTCTGATCCTGCAAGAAATCCGAGGTATCTTCTGCAAATTGGTCTTATGGGGACGTGCAGGTATGCCTCCTTGAGATCTAGAGTTACCAGCCAAGACTCATTGCCCAGCATGGGAAGAAGCTGCTGTAGGGTCAGAATTTTGGAACAATGAGGAATGTGTTTAAAGCGGACAGGTCTAGAATAGGTCTCCATTTGTTTTCTTTTCTTGGTACCAGGAAGAGCCTGGAGTAAAATCCCTTCCCTTGCTCCATAAATGGTACCTTTTCCACAGCTCTCATTCTTAATTGAGATATTTGTTTTAGAGCTTCTGCCCTTTGAGAAGGTGGTAGGTTTGGCATTCCTCTCTTTCCTGGTAGTGTATGGAAATGGAACCTGTAACCTTTGTCTATAGTCTGCAAAATCCATTTTTCTCTCAGTGCCAGTTTCTTGAAAATAATGTTAGCTTTCCGCCTAAGGGTGCTTCTAGTTGTTCCCTGGTAGGCGGTGCCACCGCCAAGTCACTGTGATTGAGTTGTTGTAGTGGTGGTGGCTGTATCCGTGCCTCGTTGGTTGTTACCCTGCCACTGGTGACCCCTGTAGGCACCCCTGGATTGGTTTCTGCCTCTAGAGCGCCTATTCCTGCCTCTTTGCGCCTTAGAGGAGTCCGGAAAGGACCAATTCTTGGAGGGCCAGTTCCTGCTAAACCTTGGAGGTTGAACTTGTAAGAAATCCTTCACTGTTTGCACAGATTTTGCTTTCTCTTCCATCTTTTTTAGTACCTGCTGTGCGGGGGCACCAAATAAATTGACCTTGTCCATAGGTGCATCCAAAAAGTACAGTTTTGTACCTACCATAAATGTAGATGTTCGAAGATCCACACTGCTGCAGTCCTTACACTTGGGTAGTCCGCTGTCCTCGGTCGGCGCGAATATCAAAGTATTAGGCTGACGTCGGTCTAGGCGCTTTAGACTGACATCAGGACGTCAGGGTACAAATGCGCATGACAGACGTCATATCCTCAGTCTTTTCTTGCCCCAGATGTCAGAAGACCCTAAAAGTACAGTTTTGTACCTACCATAAATGTAGATGTTCGAAGATCCACATTGCTGCAGTCCTTACACTTGGGTATAGCGCTGTCCTCGGTCGGCCCGAATACCAAAGTATATGGCTGACGCCGGTCATGGCGCATTAAACTGACGCCAGGACGTCAGGGTATAAATGCGCATGACCGACGTCATATCCTCAGTCTTTTCTTGCCCCAGATGTCAGAAGACCCTAAACAGGGTAAAATCAAAAAATTACCAAACACTAAACACCCCCACACCCAAACTATGTACAACTTCTAACAATTATCTAATAAAGTACTAACCTAACCACACAACCACCCCTAAACACAGAGGGGACGGAGGGAGTAATTGGACTGCAGCAATGTGGATCTTCGAACATCTACATTTATGGTAGGTACAAAACTGTACTATGTTCTTCATCTCACATTGCTGCAGTCCTTACACTTGGGTAGATTCCCAAAGCAGAGGTAAGGGAGGATGGCAAATCAAATAGAAGCAGGAGCTGTCAAAATGCCCTGTAGAATAGCAGTGGCAAACCCAGCCCTAGATTTAGAGTAGAGGGGAAGGTGGTAGTGCTTAGAGAAAGTATGTACTGAACTCCAAGTAGCTGTCTCCAAAATGTCCTTAGTTGACACTCCCCTTAGAAAGGCTGTAGAGGTGGCAGTAGCCCTAGTGGAATGAGGTCTGATCCCTGTTGGGATCTGCTTGCCATGCTGAGAACAACAAAAAGAAATGCAAAACCCAATCCATTTAGAAAGAGTTTGCTTTGACACAGGCTTGCCCTGAGTACCTAAAGCAAAAGAAACAAACAACTGTTGCGACTGCCTGAAACCCTTAGTCCTATCTAAGTAGTAGCGTAACTGTCTGTGCACGTCCAAAGTATGCAAGATCTTTTCCCCTGTTTTGGGGTCTGCATAAAAGGTAGGTAAATGAATAGACTGGTTTAAGGACACACTTGAGACCACCTTAGGCATAAAGGAAGGGTTAGTGCGTAAAGATACCCTATCCTTATGGAAGATCAAGAAAGGCTCAACAGCCATAAGGGCCTGCAACTCAGAAACCCTTCTTGCAGAGGTAATGGCCAACAAAAAAGCAGTCTTCCATGAGAAATATTTTAACTCAGCCGTAGCTGCAGGCTCAAAAGGTGGCAGAGTGAGCTTTTCCAACACATAATTGAGGTCCCAAGCTGGAGTAGGAGCTCTTCGTGGAGGTCTTATGTTCTTTGCCCCTCTGAGAAATTGCTTGAACAACGAATGAGAAAACAAAGGTGGATCACAGTCATAGTGAGCTGAAATTGCTGCAGCATGAATTTTAATGGAAGAGAAGGACAAACCCTTGTCCAATAACTCAGTAAGATATAGAAGAGCCACACTTAAGTCAGGCTCAGAAACATCCACACCCTTTGCTGCACTCCAAAGCAAAATCTCTTCCACTTGTCGCATACACTTTCCTTGTACTAGGTCTCCTAGCTTCCATAATCACATTCAAAACTTGTTGAGGAAGTTGAGCCCTGCTATGAGCTAAAACAGGATATGCCATGCTGTGAGATGAAGAGAGTGAAGCTTGACATTGAGTAAATGACCGTCCTTTTGAGATAACAGTTGAGGAATCAAAGGCAGGGGCCACGGTGGTTTCCTTATTAGATTTCTCAGTAGTGGGTACCAATGCTGTCGGGGCCAATCTGGAGCTATCAGGATCATTCTTGGTTTGTCCTGGCTTACCTTTAGCAGAACCTTTAGAAGTAGAGGAAGTGGTGGAAAGGCGATACATGAAGATTTTTCCAACTGAAAGAAAGTGCATCCGTCTTCCAAGCTGCCTGGTGTATCCTTTTTGTGCAAAACTTTGGCAGCTGGTGGTTTAGAGGAGAAGCGAACAGATCTATGTCTGGTGTTCCCCATGACACTGTTACTTGCTGAAATACCTGAGGATCCAGTTTCCACTCGTGGGGATCCATGATTTGCCTGCTTAACACATCTGCTAAGGAGTTCTGCACCCCGGCAGAAACCTTGCCTGAAGATCCAGTTGTAGACTGAGAGCAGTTTCCCATAGAATCATTGCTTGTCTGCATAGAGGGTAAGAATGTGTACCCCCTTGCTTGTTGATGTACCACATGACGGTTGTGTTGTCTGTTAGAATCAACACCTGTCCTGGAAGAAGTAATGCCTTGAAAGCTGTTAATGCAAACTGGACTGCTAACATCTCCTTTAGGTTGATATGTAGATGTTGTAGTCTGGCAGGCCACTTGTCCTGTATCCATTTTCCATTGAGATGAGCCCCCCAAGCTTTGTCTGAGGCATCTGTTGTTAGAATTTGACTTGCCTCCGGCCGGGTCACAGAAAGTCCCTTGTTTAGGTGACATTGCTGAGCCCACCACAAGAATTCCTTTTGGATGCAAGGTATTATTGGAATGACAGTGTCCAGATCGTGGCAGTGCTGTGTCCATAGATTCTTGAGATACCATTGTAGCTTCCTCATATGCAGTTTGGCATTGGGAAGCACCAGAATACAAGATGCCATGAACCCTAAGGCTTGAAGGACTGTCCTTGCAGTCAGCCCGGACTGATGTGATAGTTGTTGGAAGTAAAGGGAAAGATTCTTTTGTTTGTCCGGGGTCAAGAAGGCCATCTGGGCTGCTGTATTCAGTCTCACACCCAGAAAGCACATGTCCTGAGAGGGTACTAGACTGGACTTTGTTTCGTTCACAGAATACCCTAGGCATCTTAGCACTGTTATCACATACTTTAAATGCTGTAGAAGTTCGTCCTTGCCTTGAGCCAGAATCAGGCAATCGTCCAAATAAGGGTAAATCTGTATTCCTTTCCGTCTGAAAAAAGCTATCACTGGAGCCAGGACCTTTGTGAATACTCTGGGTGCAGTGGATAAGCCAAAGGGCAATGCAGAGAATTGATAGTGTGAATCTCCAGCTCGAAAACGCAGATACTTCCTGCAGCCTAGAGTGATAGGGACATGAAGGTAAGCCTCTTGGAGATCCAAAGTTACCATCCAGTGATCCTTGCCCAGGAGGGGTAAAAGCTGTTGCAATGTCAGCATCTTGAACTTGGGGATGTCCAGAAAGGTGTTGAGGATAGACAAATCCAGAATTGGTCTCCACGTGTTCCCCTTTTTTGGTACTAGGAATAGGCGAGAGCAAAATCCTAGGCCCCTTTCTGCCATAGGCACCGGTTGTATGGCACCTATCTGTGTCAATATGGATATTTGTCTGTGAGCTTCCAATTTGTGTTGGGGCGGAATATCTGGCATGCCCTTGAACGGTGGTAAGGTATGGAAATAAAATCTGTAACCGTGGTGAATGATATCCAATACCCATCTGTCTTGGGTAATTAAACTCCAGTTCTCTTTGAAAAGTGTCAGTCTTCCTCCTAAAGGTGCTGCGAGACGTGAAGGTTCTGGCAGTTGAAAAGGTAGGTCATTGGGTCTGTCTACGAAAGGGCTGACCCCTGCCCTCCCCTGAAGACTGTGCAGGTGAGCCCCCTGTCCTGGATCTAAAGGAACCCTGAGCTCTGCCCCTAGCACGCCTAGACCTACCCCTAGACTGGGAATCATAAGAAGGGTATGTCCACGCCTTGCTTGGCCAGTTTCTGCTAAACTTTGGTGGTTGAACCTGTAAAAAATCTTTAACAGTGTGCATAGATTTAGCTTTGTCCTCCATTTTCTTTACAACTGCTTCAACAGGCGAACCAAACAACACATCAGATTGTAAAGGCATCCAAGATCCTTGACTTAACATGTTCAGCTAAATTCTGATCCCGTAACCAGGCGTGCCTGCGAAGGACAGTACCAGTGGCAGCCACCCTGGAAGAGGCCTGTACAGCATCAAAACCACATTGTAAGGAATGCTTACCCACCTGTTCAGACACATGTACCAGATCTTGTAACTCCTTACATTCAATACCTTCTGCCAGAGCATCTACCTTAGACTTTAACTGTGAAAGGAGATAGATTTGATATCTCAGCATGTGGAATTGACAATTTAAAGCCCTCATGGCTAAAGTTGAGGAAGTATACACTTTCTTACCCCATCTGTCTAAAGCTCTTGCCTCTTTGTCCTGAGGAACTGGATTTTTAGCCACAGAAGCCTTAACCCCTTTAGGCCCCTGAGTAACTGTCTCTGGATCTGCCCTAGGGCTTTTAAAAGATACTTGAGCTTCAGGCACCCTATAGTATCTGTCCGGTTTAACAGGAGCGGAGGTAAAGAATCAGGGTTAAGGGAAGCCTCTGCAAAACATTTTCCACCACAGAAAGAACAGGGGTATAGCTAAAGGCCTATGCTGAGGTAAAACAAAAATTCCCTTAGTCTTTTCCTGGAATCAGAGAAATCCTGACCTTCCCATTTAAAATGTTCCCTCATGGCATGGAGAGTCTCTGAGAATGAGAAATCCTCAGGAGGAGAAGCAGAAGGGTGGAGTCATCCACATCAGAATCAGAATAATGAGAAAACTCCTGTAAATCCTCAGCCAAGACTCAGAAATATCAGAATCCTGTTCAAAATTCCCAAATTCAGGATCCACCCGAGGCCTTTTGTCAGGAGGGAACATAGAACCCCTAATCAGAGTAATTAAATCTTCAGCCATCTTAAGCATATGTCTCTTGGGCACAGGGCCTGAAGTACTAGGAGGAGCACCTGCTACAGCTGAACCTGGCCTACTCTTGGAAGAAGCCTTTGTAACAGTAGGGGAAGGCCTAACCACCTTAGGCAGAGAGGGGAGAACAGCTACCTGAGAAGCCCCTTCAGCCTGGCCTACCTCCTGTGAAGACACATCGTGTAACAACAAAGTCTCCCCCTGGGACTCTAGGGAAACTTCTGTTTGGGCCTCTGGCACAACCGCGTCTCTAAAGAACCGACGGCCGGGTCGGCTGGTGCCTCTAACCTAGGCCTAGGTGTTTTGTCCTTGCGCTTCGAGAAGCGGCGCCGGAGCATCCGACGGCATTTTGTAATTGCACCGCTCGAAGACTAACCTAGCAGTCTAATCTCCTCTTTATGGTAAGTTTGTTAAATCTAGCGCAAGAGGAACACCCAACAACGCCGTGCTCAGGCCCTAAACACGGTATACACAAGCTGTGGTAGTCCCTATGTGGTATCTGTTTCCCATAAGAAATACAGTTATTTACTTTTTCTGACATCCGGTAAAATACTGAGGCAAGAAAAACCAAAATATTCCCCAACGGGTACTTAGCCAACTTGGATTCGGTCTGAAACTCCGGTTTCGGAAAATCTCAGGACGCCAACCTGCACTCGCAAATTTGCTTCTGCATCGGACCACGCGGCAAAAAAAGACTGAGGATATGACGTCGGTCATGCGCATTTATACCCTGACGTCCTGGCGTCAGTTTAATGCGCCATGACCGGCGTCAGCCATATACTTTGGTATTCGGGCCGACCGAGGACAGCGCTATACCCAAGTGTAAGGACTGCAGCAATGTGAGATGAAGAACATCAGAAAGGTCAAAACCAAAAGACAGCAAAAAACAACCAACCACCCCTGCACTAAACACATGTACAATATATACAATATCCACAATATTTACAACCCAACCCACACAACCGCCTCTAACTACAGAGGGGAAGGAGGGAGGGTAAATTGGACTGCAGCAATGTGGATCTTCGAACATCTACATTTATGGTAGGTAGATAACTGTACTATGTTCTTCATCTCACACTGCTGCAGTCCTTACACTTGGGTAGAATCCCAAAGCAGAGGTAAGGGAGGATGGCAAAACTATAAAGCAGTAGGAGCTGCCAAAATGCCCTGTAAAATTGCAGTGGCAAAACCAGCCCTAGATTTAGAGTAAAGTGGAAGGTGATAATGCTTAGAGAAAGTATGCACTGAACTCCAAGTAGCTGCCTCCAAAATATCCTTAGTTGCCACCCCCCTTAAAAAAGCTGTAGAAGTGGCAGTAGCCCTAGGGGAATGAGGCCTAATCCCAGCTGGAATCTCCTTACCATGATGGGAATAACAGAAAGCAATACAAAACCCAATCCACTTAGAAATAGTTTGTTTTGACACAGGCTTGCCCTGAGAACCCAAAGCAAATGAAACAAATAACTGCTGAGACTGCCTGAACCCTTTAGTTCTGCTCAAATAATATCGCAACTGCCTGTGTACATCCAAAGTGTGCAAAATCTTTTCCCCTTTATTTTGGGGTTTGCATAAAAAGTAGGCAAATGAATAGTTTGGTTTAAAGCCACACTAGAAACCACTTTAGGCATAAAGGAAGGATTAGTACAAAGACACCCTATCCTTATGGAAAATTAAGAAAGGCTCAACTGCCATAAGGGCCTGTAATTCAGAAACCCTTCTTGCAGAGGTAATGGCCAACAAAAAAGCAGTCTTCCATGATAAATATTTCAACTCGGCAGTAGCTGCAGGCTCAAAAGGTTGTAGAGTGAGTTTCTCCAACACAAAATTGAGATCCCAAGCAGGAGTAGGAGCTCTACGTGGGGGTCTTATATTCTTTGCCCCTCTAAGGAATTGCTTAAACAAAGGATGAGAAAACAATGGTGGGTCACAGTCATAGTGAGCAGAAATTGATGCAGCATGAACCTTAATAGAAGAGAAGGACAAACCTTTGTCCAATAACTCAGTAAGATATTGAAGAGCCACACTTAAATTAGGCTCAGAAACATCAAAATCCTTTGCTGTACTCCAACATAAAAATCTCTTCCATTTATCAGCGTACACTTTCCTTGTACTAGGCCTTCTGGCCTCCAAAATAACATTCAAAACTTGCTGTGGAAGCTGAGACCCTCCAGGGTTCAAAACAGAATATGCCAGGCTGTTAGGTGAAGTTTGACATTGAGTAAATGACTGTTCTCCTGAGACAGCAGGTGTGGAATCGAAGGTAAAGGCCATGGAGGCTCCCGTACCAGACTTCTCAGTAATGGGTACCAGTGCTGTCGAGGCCAATCTGGAGCTATTAAAATCATCTTTGGCTTGTCCTGTCTGACCTTCAGGAGTACCTTTGGGAGGAGAGGCAGAGGTGGAAAGGCATACACATGAAGCTTGCTCCAATTGAATGAAAGAGCATCCACTTTCCAAGCTGTGGGATGAAACTTTTTTGTGCAAAACTTTGGCAGCTGGTAGTTTAGTGGAGAAGCGAACAGATCTATGTCTGGAGTTCCCCATAACACTCAATTTCTGAAATACATGAGGATCCAATTTCCACTCGTGGGGATCCATAATTTGTCTGCTCAACACATCTGCTAAGGAGTTCTGTGCTCCCGGCAGAAACCTTGCCTGAAGATTTAGCTGTAAACTGAGAGCAGTCTCCCACAAAATCATTGCTTGTCTGCATAGAGGATAAGAATGTGTTCCCCCTTGCTTGTTGATGTACCACATGACAGTTGTGTTGTCTGTTAGAACCAACACCTGCCCTGGAAGAAGTAAATCCTTGAAAGCTATTAATGCAAATTGGGCTGCTAACATCTCCTTCAAGTTGATATGTAGATGTTGAAGTCTGACAGGCCACGTGTCTTGTACCCACTTTCCATTTAGATGAGCTCCCCAAGCTTTGTCTGAGGCATCTGTCGTTAGAATCTGACTCCTCTGGCCGGGTCACAGAGAGTCCCTTGTTTAGGTGACATTCCTGAGCCCACCACAAAAATTCCTTTTGAATGGAAGGTATTATCTGAATGACAGTGTCCATATCTTGGCAGTGCTGTGTCCATACATTTTTGAGATACCATTGTAGCTTCCTCATATGCAGTTTGGCATTGGGAAGCACCAGAATACAAGATGCCATGAACCCCAAGGCCTGAAGGACTGTCCTTGCAGTCAGCCTGGACTGATGAGACAATTGATGGAAGTACAGAGAAAGATTCTTTTGTCCGGGGTCAAAAAGGCCATCTGGGATGCTGTATTCAGTCTCACACCCAGAAAGCACATGTCCTGAGAGGGTACTAGACTGGACTTTATTTCGTTCACAGAATACCCCAGGCATCTTAGCACTGCTATCACATAGTGTAAATGATGAAGAAGTTCGTCCTTTCCTTGGGCCAGAATCAGGCAATCGTCCAAATAAGGATAGATCTGTATTCCTCTTAGCCTGAAGAAAGCTATCACTGGAGCCAGAACCTTCGTGAACACTCTGGGCAGTAGATAAGCCAAAGGGCAATGCAGAGAACGGATAATGAGAAGTCCCAGCTCGAAAACGCAGATACTTCCTGCAACTTAGCCTGATAGGAACATGAAGGTAAGCCTCCTTGAGATCCAGAGTCACCATCCAGTGATCTTTGCCCAGCAGAGGTAAAAGCTGTTGTAACGTCAACATTTTGAACTTGGGAATGTCCAGATAAGTGTTGAGGATAGATAAATCCAGAATTGGTCTCCACGTGTTCCCCTTCTTTGGTACTAGGAACAGGCGAGAATAAAATCCTAGGCCCACTTCTGGCAGAGGGACCGATTGTATGGCCCCTATTTGGAGCAGCAGAGAAATTTGTTTGAGCCTCTAGTCTTTGCTGAGGAGGAACGTCCGGCATGCCTTTTAAAGGAGGCAAGGTATGGAAATAAAACCTGTAACCTTGGTGTATGATATCTAATACCCATCTGTCTTGGGTAATCAAACTCCAATTTTCCTTGAAGAGTGCCAACCTTCCTCCCAAAGGTGCTGCCATGCAAGAAGGATCTGGCAGCTGAAAAGGTAGGTCATTGGGCCTGTTTACGAAAGGACTGGCCCCTGCCCTCACCCGAAGAATGTGCAGGAGAACTCCCTGTTCTAGGTCTAAAGGAGCTCTGAGCTCTGCCCCTACCACGTCTAGATCTACCCCTAGACTGTGAATCATAAGAAGGGTACGTCCACCCCTTAGCAGGCCAATTCCTACTAAACTGGAGGCTGAACTTGCAAAAAATCTTTAACAGTCTGCATAGACTTAGCCTTGTCCTCCATTTTCTTCAAGACTGACTCCACAGGTGAACCAAACACATCAGACTGTAAAGGAGCATCCAAAATCCTTGTCTTAACATGTTCAGATAAATTCTGATCCCTCAGCCAGGCGTGCCTGCGAAGAACTGACCCAGTGGCAGCCACCCTAGACGAGGCCTGTACAGCATCAAAACCACATTGTAAAGAATGCTTACCCACCTGTTCAGAAACATGTACTAAATCTTGCAATTCCTTACACTCAATGCCTTCCGCCAGAGCATCTACCTTAGACTTCAATTGAGAAAGAAGATGGTTTTGATATTTCAACATGTGAAACTGGCAATTCAAAGCCCTCATAGCCAAGGTGGAAGAAGTATAGACTTTCTTTCCCCATCTATCCAAAGCTCTGGCCTCTTTATCTGGAGGAACTGGATTTTTTTTACAACAGAGGTCTTGACACCCTTAGGTCCCTGACTAACAGTTTCTGGGTCCACCCTAGGACTCTTATAAAGATATTCATGAGCCTCAGGCACCCTGTAATACCTATCCGGTTTAACAGGAGCAGGAGGCAAAGAATCAGGATTAAGAGACGCCTCTGCAAACACATCTTCCACAACATCCAGAACAGGAGGTATAGCCAAAGGCCTATGCTGGGGTAAAAGCAAAAATTCCCTAAGCCTTTTCCTGGAATCAGAGAAGTCCTGACCTTCCCACTTAAAATGTTCCCTCATGGAATGAAGAGTCTCTGAAAAAGAAAAATCCTCTGGAGGAGAAGCAGAAGGAGTTGAATCATCTGCATCAGAATCAGAATAAGGAGAGTACTCCTGCAAGTCTTCAGCCGAAGACTCTGAAACATCTGAAGCCTGCTCAAAACTCCCCAACTCTGGTTCCACCCTAGGCCTCTTATCTGGAGGGGGCAAAGAACCTCTAATCAAAGTAATTAAATCCTCTGCCATTTTAAGCATGTGCTTCTTGGGCACAGATCCTGTAGAACTAGGAGTGACACCAACAGAAGCTAAACCTGGTCTGCCTCTGGGAGAAGCCTTAGAAACAGAAGAGGGCCTAACCACCTTAGGAAGGGAGGGGAGTACAGTAACCTGAGAAGCCCCTTCAGCCTGACCTGCCTCCTGAGAGGCCACATCCTGCAATAACAAAGTCTCCCCCTGGGACTCCAGAGAAGCCTCCGGCGGAACCACCGGTTCCACTGACGCCTCTAAAGAACCGGCATCCGGTACGGACGACTCTTCTTGCCTGGGTTTAGCTGCTTTGTCTTTGCGCTTCTTCGAAGCGGGCGTCGGAGCATTCGACGGCATCTTATAATTGCACCGCTTCCCAAAGACCAACCTGGCACAATCTAACCTTCGCTTAATAGTGCGCTTATTGAACCTAGCACAAAAGCGACACCCAACAACGTCGTGCTCAGGCCCCAAACAAGGAATACACAAAGAATGATAATCTCTATGCGGTATCCGTTTCCCACAAGAAATACAGTTATTCACTTTTTCTGACATCCGGTAAACCACTGAGGCAAGAAAAAACAAAAATGTTCCCCAACGGGGTACTTAGCCAACTTTGACTCTGTCTGAAACTCCGAATTTCAGAACGCCGAACGGCACTTGCAACGCTGCTTCTGCATCGGACCATGCGGCAAAAAAGACTGAGGATATGACGTCGGTCATGCGCATTTGTACCCTGACGTCCTGATGTCAGTCTAAAGCGCCTTGACCGACGTCAGCCTAATACTTTGATATTCTGGCCGACCGAGGACAGCGGACTACCCAAGCGTAAGGACTGCAGCAATGTGAGATGAAGAACATGCTTAGATTTAACATGGTCTGGTAATGCCTGTTCTTTCAACCATGCATGCCTCCTAATAACTGTGCCAGTCATGGCTGATCTAAAGGAAGCCTCCAGTGCATCATAGCCACATTTTAAAGAATGGTTACTAACCTGCTGTATGTTATGTAACATTTCTTGAACATACTTTTTATCTAAAGATTCTTCTGAGGGCAGCTTTTTAGTCAACTGGTCAAGCATAAACTCTTGATATTGAATCATATGAAATTGGCAGTTCAAAGCTCTAGCTGACAAAGTAGCAGAGGTGTAAACTTTTTTACCCCATCTCTCTAAGGACCTGGATTCCCTTTCAGAGGGGAGGGTTTTTTTTAGAAGAAGTAGCTGCTACAGCTTTAGGGCCCTGGAAGATAGTCTCTGGATCTGCAAAAGGAGCCTTATATAAGTGGTGATGAGTGTCCGGGACCCTGTAGTACCTATCGGGCTTAGCAGGAGCCGGAGGTAAAGTATCAGGAGCAGTGCAAGCATCATTAAATGCATCATCAACAACAGATAGAACTGGAGGTATAGCTAAAGGCCTATGCTGTGGCAAGTGTAGAAAGGTCCTAAGCCTTTTTCTAGAGTCTGAGAAATCTTGGCCCTGCCACTGAAATTGTTCCCTCATAGCATGCAAGGTTTCCCCAAAGGAAAATTCCTCAGGAGGAGAGGCTGAATGGATGGACTCCTCAGCATCAGAGTCTTCGTAAGGAGAATAAGAAGCCTCAGGAGGGTCTGTATGATCTGAGACATCAGAGGAATCATCTGTGGCTACTGGCTCAGGTGGCTCTGCTCTAGGCCTCTTTTCTGGAGGGAGAGAGACCCTGTCTGGATGAGGCTGGGCTCCACGAATTAAAGAGATGAGATCCTCTCCCAAAGAAAGCATATGGGAGCTGGTGCTGGGCCTGTGAGAGGGGGGGCTTGGCAGGCACAGGTTTTGATGCTTTGGCTGCTTTAGCCCTGGCAAAGGCCTTAACAGACATAGCTGGAGGAGGCCTAGCAGCTCCACATGCAGGGGTAGAAATATCTAGGGGAATGGTGTCTGATAAATCCTGTGAAATCGCAACAGAAGGTTGGATTTCAGAAGCCGTTTCCACCAGGTTAGAAGAGGCCTCGGTAGAAGGCAAGTTATTGGCTGAAGAACCGCTTGCTCGGTTTCGGCCGAAACAGAGACACTCTAGGTTTGCTTAACCGCGGTTTTGGCCGAAACCGCGGACCGCGAGTGTCAGTCCTTTTCTTTGCGTTTTTTGGTTATTTGCGTAGTCTGAGGATCCGACGGCATAATGTAGGCAAAATCGGAGCCGAAAATCTGTTCAGCAAAGTCCGAGCGACGTCTAAGCGTCCGTCGGTTAAAAGCACAGGCTAGACAAGCTGCTACGTCGTGGTCTGGGCCTAAACAATGTATGCAATAGGAGTGGAAATCTTTGAGGTATTTGTTTCCCACAAGATAAACAGTTATTAACTTTCTCTGACATCGGCTGAGGCAAGAAAGAGTCCCCAACGGGGTACTTAGCTTTATAGAAGTCTTCGAAGTAGTATTCGGTAGTAGTAATCTCTGGATCTGACTGACCGGCACTTGCGAACAGCTTCTGCTTCGGGCGCCACGCGGCAAGAAAGACTGAGGAAAATGGCGTCTGCTGATTCCTTTATACCCGAATGACGTCGGGTGAAGTGCGACACCAGCCGAAGCCAGACCCAGACTTTGGAATCCGGCCGACGGAAGGGCTGCCTGACGACAGGACAACCCATTTGTAAAGACTGCAGATGCATCCTTGAAGGACATCAGGGGGCATAGCTAGAGGCCTGTCTAAAAATTCTCTCTAGTCCCTTATTGGACTGGGTAAACCTGGTATTCCAGGTGGAAAAATGCTCTCAAGGTAGGCAAGGTTTCACCAAAAGAAGTCCTCTGGTGGGGAGGCAGAGGGGATGGAATCCTCTGCATCTGAATCCTCATAAGTACATAAAGGGAAAGCCCTAGTAAATCAGAGGGGGGGAAAAAAATCAGGCTCATGGTCTGTAGAATCAGAAGGAATAAAATTGATCCTTTGTCTTGGGGGGGGGGGGTGGCTGGCTTCTGCTAATTAAAGTTATAAGGTCTTCAGCCATTCTGAGCATTTGTTTCAGTGGTATGGAAGCTTGAGAACACCCTTTGGTTGTTGGTTTTCTAGGTGAAGTGCGAATTCTGGGCCTTAGAAACTTTGTAGCTTTAGTAAAAAATGAAGATGTCTGTTTAATACGATCAGGAGGTTGGAACACCCTCAGAAGCCGGTGCCTAAGCGGCTCCAGACCCATCCAAGGTAGAGACATCTGCAGGTTGCATATTTGAAGCAACTTGCGGCATACTGGACCCAAAAGGGTCGCATCAGAGGCCTGCGGATCTGTAGAAACAGGTATCAGGGGCTGCGAAGGAACCTCAGAGTACTGACCTATGCAGCCAGTCTTTATCCTTACGGGTTTTTTTTAGGAAGATCGGTAGCCGGATGGCTCATCGAAGCTACTTCGAAATACGGTGAACGAGAGCAAAGAATTCAGCGACAAAAATAGCCCGATAAATTGTTCGGGCGTTGAACAAGGCACTAGACAGCGAGGAACATAGTGGTCTGGGCCTAAACAGATGACGCAGTAAGAATGAAAATCCAAGGTATTTGCTTTCCACAGGCAAGACTATTAACTTTTTCTGACAGAGCAAGAAAAGGATCCTCAACAGGGTACTTCTATTTTAGGAAACTTCAGGTCTGAAACTCAAAAAACAAAAATTTAAGGAGTCTGCCAACCGGCACTTGCGAACTGCTTTGGACACTGCACGGGCACGGCAAGAAAGACTGATGTAATGGCATCTGCTGCAGGTTTTAGACAGATGACGTCCTGATGTCATGGAAAAAGCGACAGCATCTGACGCAGAAATCCCTAGACTCTGGTATTCAGGCAGACTGAGGGCTACCTGCAGGTAGATGACCCAAATGTGATGACTGCAACAGTGAAACATGAACATAGTACAGTTTTGTACCTACCATAAATGTAGATGTCCGATAGATATGCAACTGCAGTCATAACATATGGGTTGTCCTGCCTCAGGCAGCCCTTCGGTCGGCCAGATTCCAAAGTCTGGGTCCAGCATCGGCCAGTGTCACCTCTCCGATGTCAGAATGGCTGGAGTATAAAGGCATCGGCCGACGCCATCTTCTTCAGTGTTTCTTGCCCCAGATGCCAGGTGCCCTCCAAGGAAGGCTAAAATTGGTGAATGGATAAACAATTCCAGACATGCACAACAGTAATAAACAGATACACCATAACAAAAAGATACCCCCAGCTAACAGGGAAGAGGGGTAGTGGACCCATAAAAAAAAAAAAATAGGGGTAGGAGGGAGGGAAAATCCATCAGACTGCAGTTGGATATCTATCGGACATCTACATTTATGGTAGGTACAAGACTGTACTATGTCCTTCAAGAATGCAACTGCAGTCATAACATATGGGTTGAATACCATAGCCAAGCTGGGGGTGGTTGGATCTAAGAAAGGGATGGTGTAGCTAATATGCCCTGCAGGACTGCCGAAGCAAAGCCTGCTCGGGATCTGGAGTATAAAGGCAGGTTGTAGTGCTTGGTAAATGTATGCACGGAGCTCCATGTAGCAGCCTCTAGAATGTCCTTTGTAGCCACTCCTCTTAGAAAGGCTGTGGATGTGGCTATAGCTCTGGTGGAGTGTGGCCTAATATTGGCTGGCACACCTTTTCCATGAAAGGAATAGCAGAATCTGATGCAGTGTCCATTCCATTTTGAAATTGTTTGTTTGGAGATTGCTTTTCCTTGTACTCCAGCAGCATAAGCTACGAAAAGTTGGTCAGACCTCCTGGTGGTCTTTGTTCTGTCCAAGTAGTAGCGTAGTTGTCTATGTCCACAGTACGCAGCAACTTTTCCCCCTTATTTTAAGGATTGGGGAAGAAAGTAGGCAGGTGTATGGCTTGATTTAGAGACACCCTGGATATTACTTTTGGCATGAATGAAGGATTGGTTCTTAGAGAGACTCTGTCCTGATGAAAAATGAGAAAGGGAGGTACAGCCATGAGTGCCTGTATCTCCGAGACTTCTTGCCGATGTTACTGCCAAAAGGAAAACAGTTTTCCAGGAGAGAAATTGCATTTCTGAAGATGCTGCTGGTTTAAAGGGAGGAAGAGTTAGTTTTTCCAAGATGAAATTGAGGTCCCAAGCAGGTACTGGTGGCTTTCTGGGAGGTTTGAGATTCTTTATCCCTCTTAGAAACCGTCTTAGCAAGGGATGTGAAAACACAGGTGTGTCACAGTTGTATTTTGCTGAGATTGCTGAAGCGTGAATTTTTATGGAAGAATATGAGAGGCCACTATGAAACATTTCTGCCAAGTATTCTAATATCTGTGGTATGCTCATTAGTGATGCATCCTGGCCCTTGTTGGCATTCCAGACGAATCTCTTCCACTTGGCTGAATAGGTTTTTCTGGTGGAAGGTCTGCGTGCTTCCAGTAAGATCTCTTGAACATTTTTGGAGAGAGAGGTATAGGGAGGAATCATGGAATTCTCCAAGCTGTCAGATGCAAAGTTTGCAGGTTTTGATGAACAGTCCTGTAATTGTGCAGAGTTAGAAGCAGAGGCCAGAGGCAGGGGCCACGGTTTGGTCCGAGTTATGCTCAACAGCAATGGGTACCAGTGCTGCCTTGGCCAGTCTGGAGCTATCAAAATGCCTGTTGGTTGTTCTGCTTTGATTTTCAGTATCACCTTGGTCAATAGTGGTAGAGGAGGGAATGCATAAATAGTTAGGGAATTCCAGCTGAAGGAGGGAGCATCCGTTTTCCAGGCTAGAGGATTGTGGGTCCTTGTACAGAATTTTTCCAGGTGATTCAGGTGAGTAGCAAAGAGATCTATGTCCGGTCTTCCCCATGCACTTACTTGTGAAAAAATGTGAGGATGCAGCATCCATTCGTGGGGATCCAAGAAGCTTCTGCTCAGCCTGTCCGCCAGAACATTGTCCTTGCCTGGCACAAACTGGGATTGCAAGTGGATCTTGAGACTCAGGGTCTTTTCACAAAGAATCATTGTTAATCTGCAGAGGGAATAAGAATGAGTGCCTCCTTGCTTGTTTATATACCACAACAGTGGTGTTGTCTGTCCTAATTAGCAAGTGACCTTGCTGAAGTGATTTTTCGAAGGTCTCGACCGCATGCATCACTGCCAACATCTCTTTTTGATTTATGTGCAGATGCCTTTCCCTTGGGGTCCATTGCCCTTGAATGCATCTGTCCTCCATGTGCGCCCCCCATCCAGGATCTGAGGAGTCTGCTGTAATGATTTGACTTGCTTGAGGTTTGCTGAAAGACATGCCTTTGTTTAAATGACTTGCTTGAGCCCACCACAAAAATTCTCTTTGTAGACATGGAATGAGTGGGATTACATCCTCTAGGTTTTGGCTGTGTTGGGACCATAAGCTTTTTAAGTGCCATTGCAGCGTCAGCTGGGAGAGCTTTGCTAGGCTTTTGAAGTATTCTGGTAACTGCTCTTGTTTCTCCTATGTGAGAAAAGCCCTTTGTGTTTGTGTCCAGTTTGGCTCCTAGAAAAATAATCTGCTGGGATGGTAGTAGTCTTGATTTTTGAATGTTGACTGTGTATCCCAAAGCCTGAAGTAGTTGAATGACAGTCCAAGTTTGTTATAAAGGTCCGTTTGTTGTCTGCTTGTATAAGGCAGTCATCCAGGTAAGGGTATATTTGAATCCCCTGGAGCCTGCAGTGTGCCACTACTGATGCCAGGCATTTCGTGAACACTCTTGGCGCAGTAGATAAGCCAAACAGCAATGCTGAGAATTGATAATGCTCTGTCCCTGCAAGAAATGAGGTATTTTCTGCAACTGTGATGGGGACATGCAGGTATGCCTCCTTGAGGTCCAGAGTGACCAGCCAAGACCCCTTGCCCAGCATGGGAAGGAGTTGCTGTAACATCAGCATTTTGAACTTTGGAACAATGAGAAGAGTATTTAGAGTAGACAAGTCCAGTATAGGCCTCCATTTGTTTTCTTTTCTGGGAACAAGGAACAGTCTTAAAATCCCTGGCCTTGTTCCTGAGGGACCTTTTCTATTGCTTTTATTTTTAACAGCTTTGAAACTTGAATGAGTGCCTCTGCCCTTTGATGTGGCAGGTTTGGCATGCCTTGTCTTGTTGGTAAAGTATGTGGAATCTGTAACCCTTGTCTATTAAATCCAGAATCCATTTGTCCTTGGTTAAGATATGCCATTTCTTTGAGAATAAGGATAATTTTCCGCCTAAAGGTGCTTCTCAGAGCCTTGTTCGGCAGTAAGAAAGTCAAGTCATTGTGATTGTCCTTGTGGTGCAGCTGAACTGCCTGCGCCACTTCTTTGATTTGGTGGTTGCCATGGGCAGCCCCTGTAGGAGCCTCTGTATTGCCCTCTACCTAGAGCACGCCTGTTTTTTCCCCTTTGAAACTTGTCAGAGTCTGGAAAGGACCAATTCTTTGAAGGACAATTCCTGCTGAATCTGGGTGGCTGAACCTGGAGAAAGTCTTTGACCGTCTGTACTGATTTAGCCTTTTCCTCAATGGACTTCAACACATCTTGTGCATTAGCACCAAAAAGCTTCCGTTTTTCCAGAGGTGCATCAAGTAGCTTCACTTAACATGGTCTGGCAGTGGCTGTTTTAACCAAGCATGTCTACGAATAACAGCCCCTGTCATAGCTGCCCTACATGAAGCCTCCAATGCATCATAACCACACTGAAGGAAAGGATTGCTAACCTGCTGAGTGTTATGAACCAGATCCTGCAATGCCTTTCTATCTATAGGCTCAGGAGAGGCTAGCTTTTTCTGCGAATCATCCAGTAAATAATCCTGGTACTGAAACATATGAAAAAGGCAGTTAAGTGACCTCATGGCAAGGGTGGAAGAGGTATAAACTTTTTTACCCCATCTCTCCAGGGACCTTGCCTCCCTGTCCGATGGCAGTGGATTCTTGGCTGAGGAGGTAGCCACTCCTTTGGGGCCCTGTGAAATAGTTTCTAGATCCACAGAGTGGGCCTTAAAGAGATGCTTGTGAGTGTCAGGGACCCTGTAATATCCGTCCGGCTTGACAGGAGCAGGAGGGAGAGAATCATTGACAGGAGCAGGAGGGAGAGAATCAGGGGAAGCACTGGAGTCGGAGAAAACATCATCCAGGACATCCATAACTGGAAGGATAGCTAAAGGTCTGTGCTGGGGTAACTTAAGGAAGGTACGTAGCCTTTTCCTAGAATCAGAAAATTCCTGACCCTGCCACTAAAAATGTTCCCTCATGGAGTGGAGGACTTCCCCAAAAGAAAAGTCCTCTGGAGGGGAGGCAGAGGGAATTGATTCCTCATCAGAGTCCTCATAGGCCTGGAAGGATTCTTCCTGGGTATCTGAATGCTCTGAATCCCCAGAGGCTACATCTGAACAGAGGTTGTCTGCCTGCTCAGTTCTAGGCCTTTTCTGCAGGCGGCTGAGAACCTCTGTCTGGATGAGGCCGAGACCCCCTGATGAGAGATTAAATCTGCAGCAAGAGACATGATCTGTCTTTCAGAAGCAAGGGCCTGAGAAGTAGGTTTAGGATGGGCCTTGGCCTGGCAGGCGGCCTTAGCACGTGCAAAGGCCTTGATGGACATTAATACAGGAGGCCTAGCTGCCCCACGTGCAGGAGTAACTATGTCCACGGGAATGGTGTCGGGTAGATCCAGAACTTCAGTGTCTGGAGGAAAATCAACAACCGGCACCGGAGTAGTCTCAGAGACCGAAGATCGTTTTAACGCGGTGTCGGCCTGGAGCGGTTGAATTACCACTTCCGAAGGGATCGAAGCACTCGCGGAGGGCTTAGGAGTAATATCGGTGGAAGACGCGGGCCGAGGATGTCGGTCCCGGTCTTTGCGTTTTTTGGTAGTTTGTGCTGTCCATTGTTCCGACAGCATGATGTAAGTGTAGGAATCGCCAAAAAAGTCTTCAGCAAATTCTGCCCGGTGCCAGTGTGCGCTTATTAAAGCGAGCACAGGCAGCACAGGCCGAGACGTCGTGGTCTGGGCCCAGGCAAGGGAGGCAGTAAGAATGGAAGTCCTTATATGAGGTATTTGTTTACCACAAGACAAACAATTATTAACTTTCTCAATTTGTTCTGACATCGGCTGAGGCAAGAAAAAATGTTCCCCAATGGGGTACTTGCTTTTAGACGACTTCGATAACTGAAAACACAGGAGTACCGACTGGCACTTGCGAACTGCTTCTGCTTCGGGCACCACGCGGCAAGAAAGACTGAAGATGGCGGCCTATGTCTTTATACTCCAGCCGTTCTGACGTCGGAGAGGAGGCGACACCGGCCGACGCCGGACCCAGACTTTGGAATCCGGCCGACTGAAGGGCTGCCTGAAGCAGGACAACCCATATTTTTATGACTGCAGTTGCATTCTTGAAGGACATCTGGTTATTCCCCTGCATAATGGAGGACCTTTCACAAAACCAGGCAATTACATACACACAAGTCCAACTAGCCTCACACGTAAAGTCAAGGAAGTAAAAAAAAGGAAGATGGGGAACCTATCAACTCTGGACCCACCTCAATTTTGAATTAGTCAAGGGCATGTCATGCATCCTCAACCTGGTGGATTTTTTTATGCTCATTTTTATTTTGATGAAATACCACAATAATTTAATACATTCGTAATATTCAATAACTATTTACATTCAGCCCGACAAGGATTTAGATAATATACGTAAATAAATAATAACTTAATATGTTAACTATGTTAACTATGGTTGTTGGGAAGAGTTTGATTCTATCTGTAAGGTATCAAAGTTCAAAACTTTTCTCCACGGGCTATTAACCAATGGCTTAGGAACACTTTAGCGCTAGCTCTTCTCAATTAGTATGCTGTTCAGTGAGGGCTGTTCAGTGAGGATAGGAATTCCTCCATTGTGGGTGCTACATTAGAGTTCCATCTTCTGGTTATACATTTTCTGGCTATTGCTAACAATGTCTACAACAAATACAGGTCATCCCTCTTCATACGATTACTATTAATTACATTTAATAAAATTAAAAGCTTTGTCAACACAAATGTATCTGTATAGATTGCTTGAAAAAAATCATTTATCTCATTCAAATATGGTCTAATTAGTACAGTCAAACATGACACCAGTCAGCATTAGTAGACAGGTGACATCTCCAACATAACTTTTTAATTGAAGAGTTTATTTTTGAAAGTTTCTCAGGTGTCAAAGGATCCGTGTAGAAATTTCCAATGAAAACTCCTCTAGAATTGTGAATAGGAAGCTAGACTGAAAGTAAAATGTCAGTTTTGTCTTCCATTCATAACTATACTAGAAACCCTTGAGTTAGATATTGCCAGTAAGAATTGAAGTGTTGGAGAACTCATTCTTAATATTGGTTTTATTATAAAAGATTTCAAAAATCCAGATTATAATTTTTGGTAAGGTTTTGAAGGAGGAGTTGTGTACTATTCTACACAGATCCTCAGTGCATGCTGTGACACTGAAGAACTAACCAGTCATTAGATGGGCCATAGATTGACAATATATGTTGTTTCAAGCTTGTTGGTTTTCTATACATTACAACCAACAAAATAAGTTCTTATTCTCCCATGATACAAAATCCCTCTATTTTAATCAGGGAAATCTCTTGCAATAGTAAATGGTATTAAAAATTTATACCACAGTTTTATATCCAAGTTTAATGAATTTCCTAAAAACAATATGATTAGTTTACTTTATTTTGTTGCATTATACTGCAAGTTTATACTTAGATAACTAGTTACTAAAGCATTTTTGATAAATACTTTTCATTCATTAATATTATGGAATGTAACTTGTTTCCAATTGATTTTTTTCCAGTTTATCACTATTTTAAATTATAGATGCCTTTATACAACTATCAATCTCTGGGAATTTTAACTTTCCTACTTTCTGATACGAGTATATGCCACTATATTTTACAGTACCATAGGAATTTAGTCGGAATTGAAGTAATTTAAGAATTTTTTTTTCTGGTGGAATTACAAGAGCCCGTGCCATATATAATATTTTGGGCAACAAAACCATTTTTATCAGTTGTAACTTTTCAAAATGTTATAAACATATTCCATTTGTTTATCAATGTCTTAAGTCTATGGTTTAGGCATAATTAAACTGTAAAGTTTCCCCTATATTCTTACCTAGGACTATTCCTAAATTAGTCTAAAGCTAAAACTTGGTTTCCAATAATATGATAAAAGATATACCGGTACCTGTTAATTTAATAAATATTTTGATTTGTTGGAGAGTAGAGAGTTTTGAAAATTGTCACTACATCCACTTCACCCAACACTTCCTTAGAGTTGGGTAAAATAGGACATCAGCAGCAAACTATTTTGGAGCTATATTAACTATATATATTTATACCTCTCATCTTTGGGTTGTTGCATATTAAGATGGCAAGTATTTCTATGGCCAGAGCAAAAAGGACAGGGGACATAGAACATCCTTGTCTAGTACCTCTAGTGATTTGGATTGCTTTGGAAGTAAATGGACCTATTTTTACATAGATTTAGATTTCCATATATTTTCTTTACAAGTGTTATAAAATAGGGGGAAAATCAAATAACTAAGACTAATTAAATAATCCCAATTTAAGGAGTCAAAAGCCTTTTGAATGGCTAACCTATTATCAATGCTTCATGGTTTTCTCTACTGCAATAATCTATTCGTGTTAATACTCTTAATATTACTCTGTGTATGACATGTACGAAACCAGTTTGGTCTTATGTGCGAAACCAGTTTGGTCTTATGTGGTCTTATGTACGAAACCAGTTTGGTCTTATGTGGTCTTATGTGGTCTTATGTGGTCTTATGTACGAAACCAGTTTGGTCTTATGTGGTCTTATGTGGTCTTATGTGGTCTTATGTACGAAACCAGTTTGGTCTTATGTGGTCTTATGTGGTCTTATGTGGTCTTATGTACGAAACCAGTTTGGTCTTATGTGGTCTTATGTGGTCTTATGTACGAAACCAGTTTGGTCTTATGTGGTCTTATGTACGAAACCAGTTTGGTCTTATGTGGTCTTATGTGGTCTTATGTACGAAACCAGTTTGGTCTTATGTGGTCTTATGTGGTCTTATGTACGAAACCAGTTTGGTCTTATGTGGTCTTATGTGGTCTTATGTACGAAACCAGTTTGGTCTTATGTGGTCTTATGTGGTCTTATGTACGAAACCAGTTTGGTCTTATGTGGTCTTATGTGGTCTTATGTACGAAACCAGTTTGGTCTTATGTGGTCTTATGTGGTCTTATGTACGAAACCAGTTTGGTCTTATGTGGTCTTATGTGGTCTTATGTACGAAACCAGTTTGGTCTTATGTGGTCTTATGTGGTCTTATGTGGTCTTATGTGGTCTTATGTGGTCTTATGTGGTCTTATGTGGTCTTATGTGGTCTTATGTGGTCTTATGTGGTCTTATGTGGTCTTATGTGGTCTTATGTACGAAACCAGTTTGGTCTTATGTACGAAACCAGTTTGGTCTTATGTACGAAACCAGTTTGGTCTTATGTACGAAACCAGTTTGGTCTTATGTACGAAACCAGTTTGGTCTTCATTACTTATTTTAGATATGGGTATTTTCAATCTGTTGACCATAATTGACAAATATTTTATAATCATTATTCAAAGAATTTGTCTATACGAGTTACGATTAGGATCTTTATTCTCTTACTACAGGAGAAATTAAGAGAATATCTCCTCTTAATATATGGGAAATTAGAGAACATTTCCAAGGAGGAATTGTTGCTAATGTTTGAATTTCAAGAAAGGTTCAATGTAGGAGACAGATTATAGAAGAGGGGAAAAATATATAAATTTCAATAATTAAGCCATCTATTCCAGGTGCTTTATTAGACTTACTTCCTTTAATCCAGACTAATTTCCTTCTGAGAAATAGTTTTTGTATTTGTAAATCTAGCCTTACTTCCTCAGGAATTCTTGTGTTGGAAACTATACTTTCTAATTTATTATTCATTTGCACTAGTTTCATCTTTGTTTTGCATAATGATAATTAAGAGCCTCCAGAATGTCACCTATGTCAAAGACTTTTCTTTCCTTCATGAAAGATGCTATCAATATTAATTTTTGGATTATAGCTCAACTTTCATAGAAAGGTTATGAAGATGCTTAGGAGAAGTAGCATAAGAATTTAATTTGTCTTTCCATAGCTGAATTAGTTATGAGAATATTTCATTGCATTTCTTATTTGCTTCTATTTTCTTACAGTACGCAGCAAATAAGTTATTAGATTTAAGCGATCAGATTTGATTTTGGAGTTGCTGACTCTCCAAGTCCCATTCTTTAAATTTTATTTTTGTACCAGCTAGTGGTTTTACCATATAAATAGGCCTTAAAATATGCCTTAAGAGAATCCCAAACCATAAAATGTTTGTTTCGGGTTTATACCAGTGGGAGTGGGAAGCATTGAGCTGCCTTTTGTCCAGTTTTGTGAGGTTTCAGCCAGTAACTAGTAGTTTATTGGTCGTTTTGGGCCAGTTTCTAGCTTTTTCCAGCCCCCTGGTATAAAACGCACTAAACGCGCGTTAGCGCGATTTAGCGCGGAGCTGCCACTGTTGCACACTAGGGCAGCGCCGGTTAAGCAGGTTTAAACTATTCGGGCTACCTAAAGTCCACTCTTCAAATTTTCCCTTAAAACTACCTTCCTCGAACTATACTACTGATCAAATCAGCGTATCCTATAACTAAAAAGATCATCTCTACTTGACTCCAAGTAGACTATTCTCTATCTATTAAACCTAGCACTTGCTCCTACAGTACTTATTACCTTGATACGGCACTCTTGTCATAGACAGTACCCCAAAAAGGAAACCCCCCCATTTCTCGGTCACCCACGTCCCCCGGAATCTTTTTTTAAAGTTTTTCGTCTATCCTTCTAGCATGTTGAGGGATCAGTTGCTAGTGTCCTCTCCTGCTCAGCTGGTGAACCTGGGAATATTGAGGCAATGTTTTAATTGCCTCATGTACGCAGACAACTCTCTCCTCCTCCCACAAAACACAAATACATGCGAGAGATGCAACTATACGGCCAAACTGGAGGCTGAGCTCTCTCAACATAGGACTGGCAAGACCAGTCAGGAGGAGAAGGTTACCACACACACTATAGACCCAGTCTCACATAGTACCATTACAACCTCAAATCATACACAAACACACAAAGACATACTCTGAGGCTCTGATCAAAAATCTACCAAAGCAGACACCCAAACAACCACCACCTCAGAACACAACACCCGCAACACATAGACCTCACAGTCAGAGTGTCAAACAGTCACAGCCCTTAAGGCCAAACACAATGCCAGACACACTAGTCATTGGTGACTCCATAGTCAGACACACTGACGTCCCGCTCACCAGACTGAGTAAGGAGAAGGTCACAGTAAGCTGCCTGTCGGGCGCTAGAATCCGCCACATAACGCAAGCACTCAGGTCTCTCAACAGCAGGTACAAATATGACTCAGTCATTGTCCACGCTGGTGTAAACGACCTGAGACGTACCTCCTTGGACTACATGAAAAGAGACATTGAGGAGCTCTCTGATTATGTAGCCCAGGCAGGTATGACCCTGACCTTGAGCAGTATCCTACCTTCACCAAGAATGATGCCACAATACAGAGATAAGATGATCAGCTTTAACAATTGGCTTAAACACTGGTGTCAAAGGGGATCCAGTATCTGTCTGCCTGGGATGACATGCTGGACAAGCCACGCTGCTTCGCAAGGGACGGCTTGCACCTGTCACCCCTGGGATTCCGGATATTGGCAAAGGCTCTTGCCACCCCCATAGTGCCTTTTTTAGGCAAGGCTCAAATTCTAAACCTACCACCCTAGAACACAAAAAAGGAAAAAAACTAAGGGTAATGCTGCTCAATGCCAGAAGTCTAAATCTCAAAATGCACGCACTCGAGGCCCTTCTCAGTATGGAGAACATAGATGTCTGTGCTGTGACAGAAACCTGGTTCAAGGCTCCTGAGAGCACCCCAGCGCTATCAGGTTTTACCTCATCATGCGTTCCGGCCCCAAAATCCGGACAATGCCAAGAAAGGAGGGGGGTATCCATATTCATCAAGGACACCCACACCTCAAGACTGGTGGCAACGCACGATGCATCGGAGACCATCCAGGTGCAATTAACCATAGGCAAGACTGCTCTGCAAATTGTAGCATGTTACAGGCCACCCTCACAAACTCAGGAACCTCACATGGCCTTCCTGAAAACACTAGAGGGGATAAATGTATCACCAAACACCATCATACTAGGTGACTTCAATTACCCTAATATAGACTGGGAACACTACTCAAGCCCAAACACCCTAGCCCAAAAGTTCCTGGAATTCATAAACTCAAATGCCATGGAACAACTAGTCACCATCCCCACAAGAGGAAATAACATACTTGATCTCATCATCACGAACATGGGAGCACAATGTTCAACACCGGAAGTATACCCCTCACTGGTGAGATCAGATCACAAACTAATCTCGCTGGAGGTCCTCATCCCACCCCCACCTGAAATAAAAAAGATCACAGTAAAGAACTTCTCAAAAGCCGACTTCACACTTCTAAAGACTAGTGTGGTCTCCTTTAAGGCCCCCGAGCGTGGAAAACAGTACTCAAGCCGCTGAATCACTTACAAATGCCTTCTACCAGCACCTGCAGGACTGCATGGATAAGGCAATCCCAAGCAAAACAAAGCCTCTTTGTACCAAAGGCAAGCGTCCAGTCTGGTGGACCCCAGCCATAAACAAACTCTACAACAAAAGGAGGAAGCTACTACAAGATGGAGCAAAATCCTTAAAAGGTAAGACACCCTTGATCACTATAAGTAAAAAACTAAGAGCTCTCATAAAATCATCCAAAGCAAATTTCGAGAGAAAAATAGCTAAAGACTCAAAAGACAATCATAAGGCCTTCTTTAGCTATGTTAGAAACCTGGGAGGAAACTCCCAGATATGCTCAGAGCTAGTTCAAAATGATGTGAAGATTACTGATCCTACAGACATTGCCAACATACTGGCTGACAGGTTCAGTGCAAACTTCTCCCCCCCCCTCCCCCCCAAAAGGAGAGATATCTATACCAAACGATTGCAGCCCCCCAAACATCTCCAGCGCCCAAGTGAGAACTGCTCTCACCAAAGCAAAAAACACAGCATCCATGGGACCTGATGGTGTCCCCGGCTGTGTGCTCCACGAACTCAAGGAGGAATTAAACCCACAGCTAGGACAGCTGTTTAATCAAAGTCTTACCTCTGGATACGCACTCCAGGAGTGGCGCACTGCAACTGTGGTCCCACTTCACAAAGGCGGTGCCTCCACCGACCCTGGAAATTACCGGCCCATTAGCTTGACAAGCCTTATCTGCAAAGCCATGGAGAGGATCATAATGGACCTCATAAATAAAGACATAGGGAATTTGCAGACTTTGGATCCAACCCAGTTTGGCTTTGTCAAAGGCAGATCATGCCTTTTAAACTTGGTTGACTTTTTGAAACAGTCACCAAAGCCATTGATGAGGGAAAGGCAGTCCATACAGCCTACCTCGATCTGGCTAAGGCCTTCGATACAATACCCCACTCGGGTATCATTGAAAAACTCATCAGCTTAAATGTTAACCCATACATCACAAGATGGGTTGCAAACTGGCTGAGTGACAGAACCCAAAGGGTCAGAGTTGCTGGCGCCATGTCAGACTCAAAGCCTGTCACAAGTGGTGTCCCACAGGGCTCAGTCCTGGGCCCACTCTTGTTTGGCATCTACTTTTCCGGAGTACAAGCAAACAGAGGAGGGTTATGGCTGACAAAGTTTGCAGATGACTGCAAACTGGGCGCCATAGTAGAAAACACATCTGACACAGATATCCTTCAGAAGGGTCTCACAGAAACGGATAACTGGTGCCAGAGCCACGGCCTAAAGTTAAATGCCAAAAAATGCATAGTCATACCCTTCGGGAAAAACAAGGTTACCCCTAGCTACCAAATAGGTGGCAATCCACTGAGCACAGAAGTTATCAGGGACCTGGGGACCCAGGTTGATAGTAGTCTGTCATTCGACACCCATGTAGCTAAAGTAGTTAGGAAGACCTTCTACATTGCCCACCTTATCATGAAGGGATTCTCATCTAGATCAAGGGAGGTCATAGTCTCCCTTTACTCATCACTCATCAGACCAATGATTGAGTACAATGCCCCATTCGGAATGTATCTGACCCGACACTTGCAGCAGCTGGAGAGGCCACAAAGTTCCTCACCAAAAGGATAAAGGGTCTCAAAATCTGTCCTATGCTGCCCGACTGAAAGAACTCCAGCTCTATTCAGTCGCACGCTTGCTCAGAGGTGACCTTTGCCTAACATACAAGGCCATGTCAAACCCAGATTTGATGAATATGCTTCACCTCAAAAAATCTAGATCCATCAGAGCCACAAGGGCGGGAGACTTAAACCTCGACACTGCTATTAATAGGACGTGCTGGAGGGATAGATTCATCACCCAAAGACTCCCTATGCTGTGGAACAAAATCCCGGTACATGTGAGGCAGAGCACCTCGCTGGCCTTGTTCAAGAGAAATCTTGACCAATGGATGGGAGATCGCAGATATACCCCAGGGATTACCTCAGTGTCACTGCTCGACAGAGGCACAGCAAAATAATGGGTATAGTTCCCCATACTAAAGGGGTGGCATAAGCCACAAAACTATGGGCTAGGCTTGTAAATGCCCTCTGGCAGATAGGCTATGAACCTATAATTACACTCTAGGAAGAACTGCAGTTCAGAAGATGTCCAAGATTTAAAATCTTGGATTTGTGAAATATGAAAGAATCCTTGAAGTGATAACTTAGACTGAATTACAAGTGAATTAATAAAAGGGAGTTCTGATCTGAAAAGGGACAAGGTTGTATTGAAAAATTCGAAATTTTAGAATAAAGATCTTGAGAGAGAAAAATTTTAATTTATTCTAGTTTGGGTGCCATGCCTATAGTCCGGGTGTGAGGAGTAAAGAATTTGGTCCCAAAGCATTACAGTAGTCTTAATTTAAACATTTGTCCTTTTTTTTAATGGTTTGGCTGAGGACGATGGCCTAGATTTCCTATCTGTAGTATCGGATACAAATGAAAATCTCACCTAGTATAATATTACCTTTAGAAGTGGATGCAATAAAGTCTAAGTTTCTTAGCTAGTCCAACCCCCCATACCCGGGAACCAGTATAAATCAACCAAAGTCCAAATTCTATTCTTAAACTTAAGTATAACTAAAACCATGAGTCCATTACCTACAGGTTTATAAATAATTTGGGGATTTAAAAAAAGTAGTTTCATAGAATTGTTACTCCTCTGGTGTTGTTTTTAAAAGATTGAGCTAGTTATTGCGTATTCCTTAGGGTACCATACAAATGTGTCATTCATTTTAAAATGAGTCTCTTGGGAGAAAAAACTTGCTTTGTTTAGTTTAAGATACCTTAATAGGTTATAGCGCTCTTAAATGGGTTGTTTAAGCCATTAGTATTTAAGGATATCAAAGTTAAATCCATATCAGAATTCTTTAAAGATACCAAATAAAGGTATATGTATTAGAATCCTGTATACATAATTCTCTTCCTGAATAGACAGAATTCTATTTATTTCAATCCAAATAACTTTTCCCATGAAAGGTAAAAGTAAAAAAAATACATCAGGCATTTCAAAACTAGAGAAAATTAAACAAAACATAGCATGTTTTATGGAATGAGATGCATTCCTAGTCTAGCAAACAAAACAATCTGCTAGACTACCTACCCCAACCATCAATCTCAAGTTAGTTCGAGCCCCAACCATCAATCTCAAGTTAGTTCGAGCCCATGAAATCAAAGAAATGGAGAACATATTATAAAATGAGGATTATAGTAATAGAACTTAGATTTTAGAAATAAATGGTTACATACACTAGTTAAAACATTTTACAATAAAATTATTCACTAAGGAAGAGGACATCTATCTATATCTCTATATATAGATTATATGTATAGTGCTATATATATATATATATATATATATATATATATATATATATATATATATATATAATCTACACACATGCAATATATATATATACACACAATCAATTTTATTAACAATCTGAGTAAATCTATTAAAACTTTGTCTGATGAAGCGGAGTATGTTTCCCTGCGAAAGCGCGCACGTTTAATAAATATTTCTCTGAACCGAATGGTGTATCTTCTGTACAGCAATACCGCTAGTTTATGTCTTTGCCAAGGAACTGGCTTCAGTAACGCTGCATTGTAAGGTCTGTGAATTGCTATTTGACCAAAAGAACTGAACTGTCATTGAGCATCAGAGCATTTTTCTGAAGTCGGATACATTGTTTTATCAGTTGAATACGTTTTCTGCTCCCTGTCCTCTGGGTAGTAAATTATTATATATATATATATATATATATATATATATATATATATATATATATATATATATATATACACACACACACACACACACATATATATATACATTTATATACATATGCATATATATATATACATATATATATATATATATATATATATATATATATATATATACACACACACACACACACACACACACACACATATATATATATACACACACACATATATATATATATATATACACACACACATATATATATATATATATATATATATATATATATATATATATATATATACACACACACATATATATATATATATATACATATATGCACACACACACACATACATATATACACACACAATCAATTTAAAACTAGAGTTCAATATAATGCAGATGTTGGTAAGTGTATGATTACCCAATATACCCAAGCATGTCACCTGAATTGGTTTTAATAAAAACTCCTGAATGACAGAACAAAATCAGGGAATCATTTAGTATTTATATTTGCCCTATTTATAAATTCTTGAGAATCTTCCACTGGAAGATATCACAAGAATTAGGTGTTGGTACATAGCCAAGTGTGTATCATTCACAAATGATGTTAACATAAGTAATTGGAAATATTCCACAGAACATACTTGTCTTTATTTAGCTCCTAAACCTATAGAATATCAAATGTTTAAATGACTAAGAATCAACAATTTACTGGTGTTATGACAAAACTTGTAGATATTTACATAAAAACTTATTAGGGGTAACCGGTCTTAAGTGAATGACTTTTGGCAGTATTAAGATAGTTAGGTGCATTTATCTGCCATGGTAATAGGGTAATACTGAACCTCAACTTTTGTTGTGTTACCACAAGTTAGAAACACTACTGAGCTCTTTCCCTTTCACAAAAGAACTAATATACTAAAGACCATGACTTCATAACTAGTGAGAAGATGACATCTGAAATAAAATATCCAAGATACAGTATAAACATCATATTAAATGGATTATAATTCAATCCAAATTATTCACATATTGCTCAGGGTTTAGTATAATATTCCAGTATCCTTATTGTTATTAGCCATAAGCATTTCCTATAAGCCTAAACACTTAAACCGCACTGGAAAATTATTCATAAGAGAGCCATTTATAATCTAGTACATTCACTAGACATAGAGCCTATAATTAACTGTTAGCAGAAGTAATATTTCTGTATATATTTGACCACAAAGATATAATCACTACTATAAAAAGAACAGTGAATACGTTTGCAGACAGTGTAGCCTGTAATTCATACGAGAGAAGCCGTTCTGCTGTACTGACTAGAGTAGAACATCCACAATTAAACCTGCATGTGCACACGTAATGTAATTAATCTAACTGCAGATAATCACAAGCCAAGTAAAAAGTTTCACTTCTTAAAAGTACATAGACATTTCCTCACTCAGCATGCTACACACAGTAGTTTCCTGACCCTACTCTAACTGAATCAAAGTCCACTTATTTACAGTAACTAATGTAGGTTTGACCCTCCGTTCCAAATCACTAAATTAACATCCAGCACTCAAACCACCTCCAGACTCCACAATCCATACAACATGCACAAAAAAAAGCTGTCCTACATCCACTCCTGTAACTGAACTCCGCTCAACCTGCAAAAAAAAAAAAAAAACATCCGATCAAGGACTTTGGAAAACACACACAAACCACACACACACACACACAAACCACACACACACAAACCACACACACACAAACCACACACACACAAACCACACACACACAAACCACACACACACAAACCACACACACACACCACACACACACCACACACACACACACACCACACACACACACACCACACACCACACACACACACACAAACCACACACACACACACACAAACCACACACACACACACAAACCACACACACACACACACAAACCCACACACACACACACACACACAAACCACACACACACAAACCACACACACACACACAAAACCACACATACACACACACACACACACACACACACAAACCACACACACACACAAACCACACACACACACACAAACCACACACACACACACAAACCACACACACACACACACAAACCACACACACACAAACCACACACACACAAAAACCACACACACACACACAAAAACCACACACACACAAAAACCACACACACACAAAAACCACACACACACAAAAACCACACACACACAAAAACCACACACACACAAAAACCACACACACACAAAAACCACACACACACAAAAACCACACACACACATTGCATAAAGGCCTTCACAGCTGAGCTGAAGCATCCATTGTATTAGGCAGTACAGACCACTAAATTCACACAATTTAAATCGGTCATTTTCTGTAGCATTAGCTCTCACCAGGTAAATCTAACAAACAATCCGCATCTCAGAGACAACTACGGACAGCTAAACTGCTGCTATGCAGACATACGAGAGATGCATACTTATAGAAATATAGGAAACAGTGTCTGGAGTTCATATTGAATAAAGCAAGTCCTTTGCAAATGGGAGACTGACAGTAATTATAACACTAAACTTATAACACTAAACTCTACAGAAAACAAAATAGCAACCATTAAAAAACCTTGTGCCATAAAACATACAAGCATATAAATGCCAGAGACCAGATTTATGCCAAAAGCCAGCAAACATCTTCACACAGATACCAAGATTTACTCTAAACAAATCACAAAATGCAAGGAAAGAAGAAACTTGAAAAATACTAAATCATAGATATGACATGTTATCTAATGTATCCAAAACAATTTAGGTGAATTGAAGTGAGCAGCGACTATACCCATGTAACAACTCAAAGCATGTAGCATAGCAAAAAGACTATGCATTAGCTGAACTAAAGCAAGTCATCTTAAGATCATAAACAGTTTAGTTATATCACTCAAATAAAACTAACAATGTAAGATTATAAAAAAGAAAAATCGTACTTAACTTGTATACGAACAGTAAAAGGTAGAGAAAAAACCTTATTTGAATATTTAGCAAGTATGAAACAAATTAGAGTCAGGTTGCAGTAGATGTTTCGACAGGTTTATTGGAAATAGCAATCTGACTCGTTTTTTGTTTTTCTTTTTAATATCAGTCCAAGATTTATCAGTAACCCTCTTCAGTGATGTAGATGCCCATTCCATGTCTTTAGGTAAGGAAAGGTTATCGCTTATAATAAAGGCAGTTGCTTCTTCCAAGGTGTTGAAGAACCTCATTTCATTTTGACAGAATTTTTATTCTGGCAGGAAAGACAAGCTGAGTTTTAAATGTTAATCTGCTTTAACAGTTTTATTAATGGCCAAGTTTTCCTCTGTTCCAGAACTGTAGTAGAATAATCATGGTCAAACCTAACTGGGTTTTGATTATATTTTAATGGACTTTCTCCAAGCACATTTTGGGACTCTGCCCAAATAACAGAAACTTAAACTACTGATCTGGGAGGAGTAGAGGAGGATGCAGACACCGGTTTTCCCAAAGCTCTATGAACCCTTTCGATACCAAAGGAGAAACCTTCCTTTAAGTCTAAGATCTCTGGAATCTTAGTGTTCAAGGAAATAAATTTCTTCTGCTCTCAGGGATGCCAAAAATCCTTGACTGACCACCTCCCCCTTTTTTCTTGATCACCCACTTTGAGAAGCCAAGTGTTTTGCTCGGAGGAAATCTTTCTCGATTTCTTCTTTTCAGTCTTCCATCAAGATCATTCAGGGAGGTTTCCAATTTTATTTTTGATTGATGCTGCTGTACAAGTTTCCTTGAGAGAATCTATTTGACAGTTTTTCTTGAGATTTTGTAAATTCTCTTTATCATCCATTTTTAGTGAGAGTTCTTGTAAAGCAGATGTCAAAAGTTGCATTTCTTTTAAAGCCATATCAGAATGGAAGTCTTCAAAGGGCTCATCTCCACAAGTGCTATATTTAAACAAACCATGCCTGGGTGCGGGTAATGCTGGGATTTACCCACAGTTGGTGTGGTTTTGTCTCGAGGGCGAAGCCCAAATGGCCAAAGACGACCATGGGTAAATCCAGCATTACCCACACCCAGAAGAAGTGGGTTACTGCTATTATACAATGACATTTAAGAAAAAAACACTTTCCTTAAATGGCATTGACTAATGCCTCCTTGCCGCCCTTCTGCAGCTATTTGGTATTCTGCAGCAGTTCTGATGTACTGCGCATGCGTATGCTTACGCAGTACATCAGAGCTGTGTGGAAGCAACTGAGAACGCAAGATCCACTGCTTTTTAGAAAGTGTTTCACTATGTTAAGAGTTCAACATAACGAGACAGCTTTAAAAAAGCAACTGAGATCTTCCTTTCTCTGTTGCTTTTTTTAAAGCCGTCTCGCTACGTTAAACTGAACATAGCGAGACACTTTCTAAAAAGCAACTGAGATCTTGCTTTCTCAGTTGCTGTAACAAAAAGAGTTGTACTAATGGAAAAAGTCCAGGCGACTGGACCGTTTTCATTAGTTGCGTCTTTCAGCTTTTCCCGGTTAGGAGTCGTCACAGCGGAACTCCAGTCCGCTAATGATTGGCAGTAGATTTTTACGTACTGGCTTGCCGGGCCAAATGCACAACCTTCAACGAAGGAACGCCCATTCACACATGTCGCTTCACAGAAGACTGAGAATCGAGCAGGCAATGTCTGAGGTGACAATGCTACCGCAGCACCACCACCGCAGTACACTTTTCCATTAGTATTAAAGTCTGATTTACAATGGGCAAACTGACCATCAGCGTACACGTTTTGGAATATTAATGGGGGGGGGGGGGCGCTGTATAATCTCCTTTATAATTTGACAGGAAAAAATGTCCTAGGTTCAAAGTTACTAATATAGTTTATACTTTCATCAATTAAGTATTTTTGCTAAAATATAATAAAGTTGCTTCCTGCTTTTTATTTTAATTTCATGGAGCACTGAGAAACTGCTGCTATCAGTTAACCATCTTGGCTCTACCCCCAGAATGTATATGGTGGATTTTTTGAAGAGGTCAAAGCAATTGATATGTAAAATGGTACACATTTTGTACCTCGATCTGACCAAAACCTTTGACACTACCTCATCCAAGTACAGTTAAAAAAAAAAAAAAAAAAAAAAAAAAGGGTGAGGATTACACCAAGTGCCAGCAGCACAAATCGGTAGAAGGCCTTGCTAGAAAGGCCAAAGTTGCTGCAGACCTACAATAAGCCCCTACATTTCCTGGAACCTCAAAGGTGGTTATGATCATAGACCATAGAGATGCAGCGAGATATCCATTTACAAAATGTGACTTTAGAAACTGGAAGGCCACAAAAAGCTGTTCCGACTTACAAAAACCTTAGTCCTATGCAAGCAGAAAAGTACAGTTTTGTACCTACCATAAATGTAGATGTCCGATAGGCATTCATCTGCAGTCCTTACAAATGGGTTGTCCTGTCGTCAGGCAGCCCTTCGGTCGGCCGGATTCCAAAGTCTGGGTCTGGCCTCGGCTGGTGTCGCACTTCACCCAACGTCATAGCGGCAGTTCTTCGGGTATAAAGGCATCAGCAGACGCCATTTTCCTCTGTTTCTTGCCCCAGGTGCCCTCTAGGAAGGCTAAATTTGGATAAATGCAAATGGTTCCAAATAGTAGAGAGCAAACAAAAAATAAGCATGTATGTACATATATACAAACAAATACACCATAATAGATTCCCCCAGCTAGCTACAAGATGGGCAAATACCCTAGGAGTACCACAGAGGGGAAGAAGGGTGGGTAATCCTGACTGCAGATGCATGCCTGACATCTACATTTATGGTAGGTACAAAACTGTACTATGTCCTTCAAGGATGCATCTGCAGTCCTTACAAATGGGTAGAATACCATAGCCAAACTGGGGGAGGAGGAGAAATTAGATTATGGTGTAGTTAAGATCCCTTGCAAAACAGCAGTGGCAAAACCTGCTCGGGATCTGGAGTATAAAGGTAAATTATAATGCTTGGCAAATGTATGCACGGAGCTCCAAGTAGCAGCCTCTAAAATGTCTTTGGTAGCCACTCCTCGTAAGAAAGCTGTGGTAGTGGCTGTAGCGCTTGTAGAGTGAGGCCTGATGTTTTCTGGAGTTTTCTTCCCATGGTAGGAGTAACAAAATCTAATGCAATTTCCTATCCACTTAGAGATTGTCCGTTTTGAAATTGCTTTTCCTTCCATTCCTGTCGCATATGCTACCAGTAGCTGGACAGTCTTTCTATTGCTCTTGGTCCTGTCCAAGTAGTAACGTAATTGTCTATGTACATCCAAGGTATGCAACAGTCTCTCCCCTGTTCTGTGGGTTGGGGAAGAATGTAGGTAGGTGGATAGCTTGATTTAAAGATACCCTGGAGACCACCTTTGGCATAAAAGTAGGATTAGTTCTCATGGACACTATCTTGAGATCAGGAAGGGCTGTACTGCCATTAATGCCTGTAGCTCAGATACCCTTCTTGCTGAAGTGATTGCAAGCAGGAAAGCAGTTTTCCATGATAAGTACTGTAATTCTGCTGTTGCTGCTGGCTCGAAAGGAGGGAGTGCCAACTTTTCTAGCACAAAGTTCAAGTCCCATGCTGGCAATGGTGGCTTCCTAGGTGGCTTTACATATTTAATCCCTCTCAGAAACTGCCTGAGCAGAGGATGCGAGAAGACTGGAGGATCCAAGTTGTATTCTGCTGAAATAGCTGATGCATGAATCTTAATGGAAGAATAGGACAGGCCGTTGTGGAAGAGCTCTGCCAAGTATTCCAGGATGTTAGCCATGTTTACCAGTGACACATTCTCTCCTTTTGCAGTACTCCAAATGAGATATCTTTTCCATTTTGCTGAATAATTTTTTCTTGTTGAGAGTCTTGCGAGCCTCCAAGATGATGTCTTTAACCCTTTGAGATAAATCTGGGTTATTTGGTCTTATGCAATGTTCCAGGCAGCCAGCTGCAGTGTTTTCAGGTTTGGATGCAGGGTTTTGAAGTTGTTCTGTGTTAACAGCAAGGGAACTAGGGGCAGAGGCCATATTTGTTCCAGAGACATGCTCCTCAGTAATGGGTACCAATGTTGCCTTGGCCAAACTGGAGCCATCAGGATGATCCTTGGACGGTCTTCTTTGATCTTCAATAGCACCTTGTGCATCAAAGGAAGAGGTGGGAATGCATATGCTGTCAGGTTTTTCCAACTGAAAGATAGGGAGTCCACTTTCCATGCAAGTGGGTGGTACGTCCTTGTGCAGAATTTTTTCAGTTGGTGATTGTGTGGGGATGCGAATAAGTCTATATCTGGTAGTCCCCATTTCCTTGTAATGGTTTTGAAGATGTCCGGATGCAGCATCCATTCGTGGGCATCCGTGGCAGTTCTGCTTAGGATGTCTGCTAGTATATTTTCTTTTCCTGGCACAAAAATTGCTTGAAGCTGAATGTTGAAGCTCACTGCCACATTCCAGAGGTCCATTGCCATCCGGCATAGAGGGTATGAGTGTGTGCCTCCCTGTTTGTTGATGTACCACATAACTGTGGTGTTGTCCTTCCTTATCAGCAGTTGACCCTGTCGAAGAAATGGTCTGAATGCCTGAATTTCCAGTTTTACTGCCAGCATTTCCTTTTGATTTATGTGTAGGTGCAGCTGGTCTTGAGTCCATAAGCCTTGTATGCACTTGTCCAGCATGTGCCCCCCAACCGAGGTCTGAGGAGTCTGTTGTGATGGTCTGGCTTGGTTGAGTGCTGTGGAAGGGCAGTCCCTTGTTTGACAGGCCTGAGCCCACCATTGGAATTCTTGCTTCAGGCATGGAATTATTGGAATTTGGGTTTCTAGGCTGTGCTTGTGCTGAGACCGTAAATTCCTTAGGTACCACTGTAACTTCCTCATATGTAGTCTGGCATGTGGAATCAATATTATGCAGGATGCCATGTAACCGAGAGCTTGCAGGACCTTTCTTGCTGTTAGCTGGTTCTGCTTTATTAATGCCATGAAGTAGAAAGGGAGTTGCTCCTGTTTTTCTACTGTCAGGAATGCCATTTGTTTTGATGTGTCCAAATCTGCACCCAAGAAGGTTATCCTTTGGGATGGTATCAGCCTTGACTTTTTTATATTGACTGTGTATCCCAGTGCTTGTAGTAGATGAACGACCCTTTCCAAATCTTTTGTTAATTTGTTTTTGTTGTCCGCTTGTAACAGGCAGTCGTCCAGGTAAGGATAAATTTGAATTCCCTGAAGCCTGCAATGAGCAATTACTGATGCCAGGCATTTCGTGAATACTCTGGGCGCAGTAGATAAGCCAAAGGGCAATGCTGAGAATTGATAATGCTCTGATCCTGCAATAAATCTGAGGTATCTTCTGCAATTTGGTCGTATGGGGACGTGCAGGTATGCCTCCTTGAGATCTAGAGTTACCAGCCAAGACTCCTTGCCCAGCATGGGAAGCTGCTGCTGTAGGGTCAGCATTTTGAATTTTGGAACAATGAGGTATGTGTTTAAAGCAGACAAGTCGAGAATAGGTCTCCATTGGTTTTCTTTTCTTGGTACCAGGAAGAGTCTGGAGTAAAATCCTTGTCCTTGTTCCATAGATGGTACCCTTTCTATAGCTCTCATCCTTAGTGAGTTATTTGTTCTAGAGCTTCTGTCTTCTGATTTGGAAGTAGGTTTGGCATTCCTCTCTTCCTTGGTAGAGTATGGAAGTGAAACCTGTAACCTTGGTCTATTGTCTGTAAAATCCATTTGTCTCCTGTGATGTAATGCCAGTTTACTGAAAATAAGGCTAGCTTCCCGCCTAAGGGTGCTTCTAGTTGTTCCCTGGTAGGCGGTGCCAGAGCCAAGTCACTGATTGTCCTGTGGAAGTGGCTGGATCTGTGGCTGTACCTTGGTGGTTGTTAGCCTGCCACTGACGGCCCCTGTAGGCACCTCTGGATTGACCCCGGCCTCTTGAGCGCCTATTCCTGCCTCTCGGAGCTCTGGAGGTGTCTGGAAAGGACCAATTCTTGGAAGGCCAGTTCCTGCTAAACCTTGGAGGCTGGACCTGCAAGAAATCCTTGACTGTCTGGACAGATTTTGCTTTCTCTTCCACCTTCTTCAGCACCTGCTGTGCAGGAGAGCCAAGGGAGCATCTAGGAGCTTTGATTTAACATGGTCTGGTAAGGACTGCTCTTTCAACCATGCATGTCTTCTGATCACTGTGCCAATCATGGCAGATCTAAAGGAAGCCTCCAGTGCATCATAGCCGCATTTTAAGGAATGATTACTGACCTGCTGAATGTTATATACCATTTCCTGTACAGATTTTTTGTCTAATGGTTCATCCGAGGACAGTTTTTTAGTTAACTGGTCTAACAAATTCCTGATACTGAATCATGTGGAATTGACAGTTCAAGGCCCTAGCTGAAAGAGTAGCAGAAGTGTAAACTTTTTTACCCCATCTCTCTAAGGCCCTAGATTCCCTTTCAGAGGGAAGGGGGTTTTTGGTAGCTGCTACAGCCTTGGGTCCCTGGGAGATAGTTTCGGGATCTGCAAAAGGGGCCTTATACAAATGATAATGTGTGTCCAGAACCCTGTAGTACCTATCGGGCTTAGCAGGGGCCGGAGGAAGAGAATCAGGAGCAGTACAAGCATCATTAAAACCATCATCCACAACAGCAAGTACTGGAGGAATGGCTAAAGGCCTATGCCGTGGCAAATGCAAAAAGGTTCTAAGCCTTTTCCTAGAGTCCGAAACATCCTGGCCCTGCCATTGAAATTGAAATTGTTCCCTCATAGCATGCAAGGTTTCCCCAAAAGAAAATTCCTCAGGCGGAGAGGCAGAAGGAATGGACTCTTCTGCATCAGAGTCCTCGTAAGGAGAAACGGGGGCCTCTGGAGGGTCTGAATTATCTGATTCATCAGAGGAGCCATCTGAAGAAACTGGCTCAGGGGGCTCTACTCTAGTCCTCTTCTCTGGAGGTGGGTGAGAGGCCCCGTCTGGATGTGGTTGGGATCCCCAGATCAAAGAAATGAGATCCTCTGCTAGACTAAGCATTTGTGAACTAGAACTGGGCCTGTGAGAGGGGGTCTTAGCAGGCACAGTTTTGGTAGTTTTTGCTGCTTTAGCCCTGGCAAAGGCCTTAATCGACATGGATGCAGGAGGCCTAGCAGCTCCATGTGCAGGGGTAGAAATATCCAAAGGGATAGTATCTGATAAATCCTGTGAACCTGTAGGAGCAGGTGGGATTTCAGTAGCAGATTCAGCCCAAGCTGGATGAGGCCTCGGTAAGTGGCAAGCTTTCGGCCGAACAGTAGACTCTGTTTCAGCCGAAACAGAGACACTTGCAGTTGGCTTAACCGTGGTTTCGGCCAAAACCGTGGACCGCGAGTGTCGGTCCTTTTCCTTGCGTTTTATAGAAATTTGTGTAGTCTGAGTATCCGACGGCATAATGTAAGCAAAAGCGGAGCCGAAAAACTCAGACAGACGTCTAAGCGTTCGTCGGTTGAAAGAAGCACAGGCTAGACAAGCTGCTACGTCGTGGTCTGGGCCTAAGCAAGGTAAGCAGTAAGAGTGGAAATCTTTGAGGTATTTGTTTCCCACAATTTAAACAGTTATTCACTTTTTCTGACATCGGCTGAGGCAAGAAAGAGTCCCCAACGGGGTACTTAGCTTTTTAGAAGTCTTCGGTACTTGTAGTAATCTCTGGTTCTGACTGACCGCGACCGGCACTTGCGAACAGCTTCTGCTTCGGGCGCCACGCGGCAAGAAAGACGGAGGAAAATGGCGTCGGCTGATGCCTTTATACCCGAAGAACTGCCACTATGACGTCGGGTGAAGTGCGACACCAGCCGAGGCCAGACCCAGACTTTGGAATCTGGCCGACCGAAGGGCTGCCTGACGACAGGACAACCCCATTTGTAAGGACTGCAGATGCATCCTTGAAGGACATCATAGCGGTCTATGAATAAACTCCTTTTTGGAATAGTTTGGGAAGAAAGTACAGTTTTGTACCTACCATAAATGTAGATGTCCGAACTGGATAGCATCTGCAGTCATAACAAGTGGGTTGTCCTGTCGTCAGGCAGCCCTGCAGTCGGCCGGATTCCAAAGTCCGGGTCCGGCTTCGGCTGATGTCGCATTCCACCCGACGTCATCTCTGTTGGTCTTCGGGTATAAAAGCATCAGCCGACGCCATTTTCCTCAGTGTTTCTTGCCCCAGATGCCAGTAGCCCTCTTGCAGGGTAAAATTTGGATAGATGCCAATGTTTCCAAATAGATAGAGGTAAACACAACAATAAGGATATATGTACATATATACAAACAAATACACCATAAAGACTCCCCAACAGCTAGCTATTAGGAGGGTAAACACCCTAGGAGTACCACAGAGGGGAAGGAGGGAGGTAATCCTGACTGCAGATGCTATCCAGTTCGGACATCTACATTTATGGTAGGTACAAAACTGTACTATGTCCTTCATGGATGCATCTGCAGTCATAACAAGTGGGTAGAATACCATAGCCAACTAGGGAGGAGGATAAAGGTAGATTATGGTGTGTTTAAGATCCCTTGCAGTACAGCAGTGGCAAACCCTGCTCGGGATCTGGAATAAAGAGGCAAATTATAATGCTTGGCAAATGTATGCACGGAGGTCCAAGTAGCCGCCTCAATAATGTCTTTGGTTGCCACTCCTCGTAAGAAGGCTGTGGTAGTGGCTGTTGCCCTTGTAGAATGAGGTCTTATGTTCTGTGGAATTGGTTTTCCATGGAAGGAGTAACAGTATCGTATGCAATTTCCAATCCATTTGGAGATTGTCTGTATTGAAACATCTTTTCCTTCCCTTCCTGTTGCATAGGCTACAAAAGTTGGTCAGTCTTTCTGCTATTTTTGTTCTGTCCAAGTAGTAGCGTAGCTGTCTATGTACATCCAAGGTATGCAGTATTCTTTCCCCTCTGTTTTGTGGGTTGGGAAAGAAGGTAGGTAGGTGGATTGCCTGGTTTAAAGATACTCTGGATACCACCTTAGGCATAAATGTAGGATTAGTCCTCAAGGACACTATCTTGGTGGAAGATTAGGAAGGGTTGCACTGCCATTAAGGCCTGTAGTTCTGAAACCCTCCTTGCTGAAGTAATTGCCAGTAGGAAAGCAGTTTTCCATGACAGGTGTTGTAGGTCTGCTGTTGCTGCTGGTTCAAAGGGTGCTAGTGTCAACTTTTCTAGCACAAAGTTTAAGTCCCAAGCTGGTAATGGTGGTTTCCTTGGAGGTTTTACATTCTTGATTCCTCTGAGGAACTGCCTGAGCAAAGGGTGCGAAAAACAGGTGGATCAAAGTTGTATTCTGCTGAAATAGCTGATGCATGTATCTTGATGGAGGAGTAGGACAGGCCTGAATGAAGAAGTTCGGCCAGATACTCCAGAATGTTAGGCATATCTATGTTTGACACATCTTTTCCTCTTCGGTACTCCAAATGACAAACCTTTTCCATTTTCCAGCATAGTTCTTTCTTGTTGAAGGTCTGCGTGCTTCAAGAATAATGTCTCTAACTCTTTGGGAAAGTTCTGGATTAGCTGCTGCTACGTGATGTTCCATGCAGTCAGTTGCAGCGTTTTAGGTTTGGATGTATGATGCTGTAGTTGTTCTGAGTTAACATCAAAGGCATCAGGGGTATTGGCCACATATTGTTCCGAGACATGCTCTTCAGTAGTGGGTACCAGTGTTGTCTTGGCCAGTTTGGGGCTATCAGGATTATCCTTGGACGTTCTTCCTTGATTTTTAGTAGTACCTTGTGTATCAAAGGAAGAGGTGGGAATGCATATGCTGTTAGGCCTTTCCAGTTGAAGGAAAGTGAGTCCACTTTCCATGCTAGTGGGTGGAATGTCCTTGTGCAGAATTTTTTGAGCTGGTGATTGAGAGGTGATGCGAATAGGTCTATCTGTGGCCTTCCCCATTTCTTTGAGATGGTCTTGAAGATGTCCGGGTGCAGCTTCCATTCGTGGGCATCCGAAGTGGTTCTGCTTAGTATGTCTGCTAGAGTATTGTCTTTCGGCGGTACAAATATTGCCTGTAACTGAATGTTGTAGCTGAGTGCCAGGGTCCACAGCTCCAAAGTCATTCTGCATAGGGGGTATGAATGAGTGCCTCCCTGTTTGTTGATGTACCACATGACTGTGGTGTTGTCTGTCCTTATCATCAACTGGCCCTCTTTGAGGAATGGTTTGAACTTTTGGATTGCCAGTTTTACTGCCAGCATTTCTTTTAGATTGATGTGCAGGTGAAGTTGATCCTGTGTCCACAATCCTTGCACGCATTTGTCCAGCATGTGGGCCCCCATCCTAGGTCTGAAGCGTCTGTTGTGATGGTCTGGCTTGGTTGACATCTGCGGAAGGGCAGGCCTGGGTTTGACTGGCATGCCTGAGCCCACCATAGGAACTCCTGTTTTAAGCATGGAATTAGTGGGATTTCTGTTTCTAGACTGTGTCTGTGTTGGGACCATAAATTCTTTAGGTACCACTGTAGTTTCCTCATATGTAGTCTGGCAAATGGGACCAAGATTATGCATGATGCCATGAAGCCCAAGGCCTGTAAAATTTTCTTGCTGTTAACTTGTTCAGTTTTGTTAGTGCCAAGAAGTAAAGAGGAAGTTCTTTTGTTTTTCTGTAGTCAGGAATGCCATTTGTTGTACTGTGTCCAATTCCGCCCAAGAATGTCCTTGTTTGGGATGGTATCAGCCTTGACTTTTGTAAATTGACTGTGTATCCCAGTCCTTGTAGCAAGTAAATGACCCTTTGTAAATCTGTTGTCAGCTTGCTTTTGTTGTCCCCTTGTAGCAGGCAGTCGTCCAGGTATGGGTAAATTTGAATTCCTGTAGTCTGCAATGGCGATTACTGATGCCAGGCATTTTGTGAATACTCTGGGCAGTAGATAAGCCAAAGGGCAATGCTGAGAATTGATAGTGCTCTGATCCTGCAAGAAATCTGAGGTATCTTCTGCAGATTGGTCGAATGGGGACGTGCAGGTATGCCTCCTTGAGATCTAGAGTTACCAGCCAAGACTCCTTGCCCAGCATGGGAAGAAGTTGCTGTAGGGTCAGCATTTTGAATTTTGGGACAATGATGTATGTATTTAAGGTGGACAGGTCGAGAATTGGTCTCCAACTTTTTTCCTTTCTTGGCACTAGGAATAGTCTGGAGTAGAACCCCTTTCCTTGTTCTGCTGTTGGCACTCTTTCCACAGCTCTCATGTTTGCTAACTCCATTATCTGGCGTAGAGCCTCTGCTTTTTGATTTGGAGGTGGAGTTGGCATTCGCCTTTTGACTGGTAAAGTGTGGAAGTGAAACCGGTAACCTTGATCTATGGTTTGTAAAATCCACTTGTCTTTTGTTATGTAGTGCCAGCTCTTTGAAAATAAGGTTAACTTTCCGCCTAGAGGAGCTGCTATTTGTTCCCTGGTAGGCGGATTTAGGATTAAGTCACTGTGGTTGTGCTGATGTAGTGGCAGTGGCTGTGTCTGTGCCTCTGTTGTTACCTTGCCACTGTCGTCCTCTGTAGGCACCTCCTCTGGATTGGTTTCTGCCTCTGGAACGTCTATTCCTGCCCCTTTGAAATTTTGTGGAGTCAGGAAAGGACCAATTTTGGCAGGCCAGTTCCTGCTAAACCTTGGGGTTGAACCTGCAAGAAATCTTTAACAGTTTGAACAGATTTTGCCTTTTCTTCCATTTTCTTCATAACCTGCTGGGCAGGTGTACCAAACAAACTTGTCTTGTCCATAGGAGCATCTAGCAACTTGGCTTTAACATGATCCGTAAAGCTTGTTCCTTTAGCCATGCATGCCTTCTTATCACTGTGCCTGTCATGGCTGATCTAAATGAAGCCTCCAGTGCATCATAGCCACATTTTAAGGAATGGTTGCTAACCTGTTGTATGTTATTTACCATCTCTAATACATATTTCTTATCAAGAGATTCATCAGTAGTTAGTTTTTAGTTAACTGATCAAGCATAAACTCTTGGTATTGTATCATGTGAAACTGACAGTTTAAAGCTCTAGCTGAGAGAGTAGCTGAAGTGTAGACCTTTTACCCCATCTGTCTAGTGACCTTGCTTCCCTTTCAGAAGGAATAGGGTTTTAGCTGTGGTCGCGGCTACTGCCTTGGGACCCTGGGATATAGTTTCTGGGTCTGCAAGTGGGGCCTTGTAAAGGTGGTGATGAGTATCTGGCACCCTGTAAAATCTGTCTGGTTTGGCAGGGCCTGGGGTAAAGAATCTGGAGCGGAGCAAACATCATTGAAAGCATCATCCACCACAGAGAGAACAGGAGGTATAGCTAAGGGCCTGTGCTGTGGGAGGTGCAGAAAGGTCCTAAGTCTTTTCTGGAGTCTGAAAAATCCTGTTGCTGCCATTGGAACTGTTCTCGCATGGCATGCAAGGTTTCCCCAAAGGAGAATTCTTCTGGTGGGGAAGCAGCTGGAATGGATTCTTCAGCATCAGAATCTTCAAAATTGGAGAAGGGAGCCTCAGGCTGGTCAGTTATGTCTGATTCATCAGCAGAATCATCAGAAGACACTGGCTCAGGGGCTCTGCCCTAGGTCTCTTCTCTGGGGGCTGAGAGGCCCTGTCTGGGTGAGATTGAGATCCTCTAATTAAAGAAATTAAATCTTCTGCCAAAGAAAGCATTTGAGAACTAGAAGAGGGCCTGGATGAGGGGTTTAACAGGCACTGATTTAGTAGTCTTGGCTGCTTTAGCCCTGGCGAAGGCCTTAATGGACATGGCTGCTGGAGGCCTAGCAGCACCACGTGCTGGGGTAGAGACATCCAAGGGATGGTGTCTGATAAGTCAACCACCGTAGTGGGTAAAATTTCTGAGGTCGATTCAAGAATTGTAGCAGGGGCCTCAGTTGTAAGAATAGGTTCAGCTGTACTTTGAGCAGTTTTCTCGGTTTCGCCGAAACCGAGACACTCATAGTTTGCTTTGCCGTGGTTTCGGCCGAAACCGCGGACCGCGATGTCGGTCTTTATCTTTGCGTTTTGAAGATTGGGTAGTCGGAGGATCCGACGGCATAATGTACGCAAAATCAGTACCGAAAAACTGTTCTGCAAACTCCGACCGACGCCTAAGCGTTCGTCGGTTGAAAGAGGCACAGGCCGAACAGGCTGCTACGTCGTGGGCTGGGCCTAAACAAGGCAGACAGTAAGAGTGGAAATCTTTATGAGGTATTTGTTTCCCACAGGTTAAACAATTGTTAACTTTTTCTGACATCGGCTGAGGCAAGAAAGAGTCCCCAACGGGGTACTTAGCTTTAGAAGTCTTCGAAGTAGTATTCGGTAGAAGTAATCTCTGGATCCGACCGACCGGCACTTGCGAACAGCTTCTGCTTCGGGCGCCACGCGGCAAGAAAGACTGAGGAAAATGGCGTCGGCTGATGCTTTTATACCCGAAGACCAACAGAGATGACGTCGGGTGGAATGCGACATCAGCCGAAGCCGGACCCGGACTTTGGAATCCGGCCGACTGCAGGGCTGCCTGACGACAGGACAACCCACTTGTTATGACTGCAGATGCATCCATGAAGGACATCACTGGAAGCTGAATACACATTTACAGAGGAACTGGAAGCAATCTTGGGCAAGGAGGGGTTCGTCCTAAGACACTGTCCTTGTGAAATTTCATGCAAGGAGTAATGGTGAGAACGTGCAATTCTGAGACCCTCCTAGTGGATGTAATAACCACCAGAAAGGCAGTCTTCCAAAACAGAATCTTTAGACTGCAGGAACTAGCAGGCTCAAAGGGATTCCTACTCGGACTGCAGAACCATCATGAGGTCCCAAGGAGGAAAAGGGTCCTTAATCAGTGGCCAAAGCAGAAAAACCTTTCATAAAAGCTTTACAAAGCTTAGCTAAAAGGTACTCAGAGCTCTCATGTTGGAAATAGTCACCAACTGAAGCTTAATAGAAAACACTTGCTCCCACTTGGAAAAGGGAGGACAAGAAGGAAAAGGGAGGACAAGGACAAAAGTATATCTGAAACTGAAGCAGAAAAGGGATCCAGAGTCCCACCCTTAGCCCAGAGAACCTTTTCCATTTACTACTGCAAACCTTTCTAGTGCAGGGTTTCTGGGAGGCCAGAATGATAAGTTAAATGGGAGATGCTAACCTGGACTGTATCATGATCACTGGAACTAGAGAAACCATGCGGCTAAATGAAGGGTCCGAAGGTTCGGGAGAGGAAGCCATGGTAGATAAGAAAACTGGGTCCTGAAGGGAATCCAGTACGCATAGCAGATACTTTAAATTAGACCGGATGAAGGGGAACCACGGTTGATTAGGCCAGAAAGGGGCAAGGAGGATAAAGGACGTCCTCTGGCATTGCACTTTATGCAGAACCTTGAATATTAAGGGAACAAGACAATGGGCATAAAGGAGACCCGGAGGCCAATCATATACGAGTCCCTTGGAGACTTCCCCGAGGGGGATCAAGGAAAAGTACCTGCTGCACTTGTGGTTGGCAGGGGAGGCGAAAAGGTCACAGCACGGCTGACCCCAATGGTCAAAAACCTGCTTTGCCACTGAAGGATTGAGGGCCCAATTGTGAGGACTCTATAGATCTCAGTCAGCCAATACGCTGGAATCCCTGGGTATTTGTGTTGCAATAAGGAAGCATCCAGAGGACATTGCCCATTCCCACACTCTCAAGGCCTCTCTGCACAAAAGATAATGTGTTCCCACTGCTTACTGACATACCAGACTATTGCCATGTCTGAACTGCAGTCATCCCTAGAGGGTGGCAGTCCTGGAAGGCTTGCAACGACTTCAGAACGTTACTAACAAACTTGGTCTGACCAAGGCACATGGTCCCCAGTCGTCTTCCCCTCAAAGTGCCCCCCTACCCTAACAGGGAGGCATCTGTGGTCACTGTGGCCATGGGAGGTGGAAGAGAAGGGCCTGCCTAGACAGTGATCCTGAGATTGAAGCCAACAATGGAGGCGATGTCTGCACATGGGAGTTAGTTTTATGGTCAGACAGGGGATGAAGCGGTGCCGACCACTGGACAGCTAAGGTCCACTGCAACACTTGCCTACACTACCCGACTAGGGGAGCGAGATGAATGGCAGAGGCCAAGGATCAAAGAGCCCAAAGAACTAGGTGAACAGAGGGGCGCGACAGGTCTAAAGCACTCGAGACCTGTTACCACAAAGTTAATTATGCGCAACTGTAAGACTGCAATTTCTGAAATTGAGTCTACTGAACTATGGAATTCCAACTGTTCAGTGGGAATCAGGCTGGATTTCGCAAGGTTGAATTTATCCTCCAATGGAAGAGAGGGAGGGAGAACAATGAAAAATCACCTGAATCAGTCGATGGTGAAACCGATGGGTAGGACTCTGAACTCGTAATGACAGAGTCCTAGCTGCAAGTGCACAGGTCTCCTGGAAGTGCACAGGTCTCCTGGAAGTGCACAGGTCTCCTGGAAGTGCACAGGTCTCCTGGAAGTGCACAGGTCTCCTGGAAGTGCACAGGTCTCCTGGAAGTGCACAGGTCTCCTGGAAGTGCACAGGTCTCCTGGAAGTGCACAGGTCTCCTGGAAGTGCACAGGTCTCCTGGAAGTGCACAGGTCTCCTGGAAGTGCACAGGTCTCCTGGAAGTGCACAGGTCTCCTGGAAGTGCACAGGTCTCCTGGAAGTGCACAGGTCTCCTGGAAGTGCACAGGTCTCCTGGAAGTGCACAGGTCTCCTGGAAGTGCACAGGTCTCCTGGAAGTGCACAGGTCTCCTGGAAGTGCACAGGTCTCCTGGAAGTGCACAGGTCTCCTGGAAGTGCACAGGTCTCCTGGAAGTGCACAGGTCTCCTGGAAGTGCACAGGTCTCCTGGAAGGTCTGTACGTTGAGGAGATAGTAGGCATCCTGGAGATAGAGCACATCCAATCGTCCTTATGTAAACAGTGGCAGAATGGACTGAGCAGTGACCATCTGGAAATTTCTTCACTGAAATACTGAGATCCAGAATAGGATGCAGGTCCCGTCTTTTTTGGCACTAAAAAGGAGACAGCAAGTGCCATACCTCCTGTCCTACTGGGACCTCTTGGATTGCTCTTTTCAGAAGATTAACTTCAAGGCCAACTACCTTTGACGGGGTGGAATGTCTGGGAGGTAACTTCTTACTGGAGGCGGTTACAAAAAAATGAATGAAAGCTTCAGGAAACTAATATAAACACTCACTGATCAGAAGTGATGGCTGTCCAGGTTAGTGGGTATAGGGAAATGATCCCAGACTACCTCCAGGGCAGAGCAGCCAGGCAATACTTCAGGAGCCCTGATGGGGCTTGCTCAAAGAAGGGTTCCCTGAAGCCATCCATTGAAACTCTCTCCAGTCTCTGGAAGAAGATTCATCAGGAGTGTCCTGAAAGGGAGAGACTGTGCCTTAGGCACATCTTCCTATTTCCCTGTTCGGTCTTAGGGAAGGATCTCTGGGGAGTAGAAGGCTTGAACCCCACAGCAATGTCTTATCTTCCTGCTCACTGTGGGTCAAGGTGTTCTTCACGGAAGGACCAAAGAGTAGAACCACTAAAGGGGGCACTGGTAAATATGACACTTTAAAAGGGTCCTGCGAACCTACAAACCTAGCCAGGTACAATAACTCAAAGCAATGTCTGTACCAGCTGTCTGAAGGGTAGCTTCTGCAGCACTGGAAATTAACATAGAAAAATTCATGAGGGAGGTCAGAGTGGATAGCTAGGGAGACACCTACTTTAGGTTCTCCACTGGCAGCAACTCTGCCAAGGTGGAATGCTCTTAGGACCAAATCCCTTTGGAGGCTGATAAAATGTGCCAAATAATTTGTCGCTCTCACTCCAAAATGTAGAAGAGGCATACACACACGTCCCAAAACAGTCCATCACCCAGGACTCCCTGCTTGGGGGATGGACCGGGGAACTCTGCTAGCTCTTTTTTGGGGCATGAGCAACCACGATGGCATCTACTGGGACTCTTTTCTCCAGAAAGAACAATCTGCATAGGTTCATAGGTAGGTACTAGGCTATCGGCCCAAGGGCCTAAGTAAGCCTAGCCAACAAGGTTCCCTAGCTTATGCCACCCAAGAAAGTCATTTTCCTGTGCCACTGTCGAGCAGAGCCACAGAAGTGACCCCTGGGGTGCATTTCCCATCCACTAAAGATTTTTCTTGGAGTGCTAATGAGGAACTTTGCCTGACATAGCTGGGTAGCTTCTTCAAGTCTCTGGGACAGGAATCTATCCCTCCAGCATGCCCTGTTTATTGTGGTGACAATTAGGTCCCTACAGCGTGTAGCTCGGAGGGATTGGGATTTCTTTAGGTGTAGCATGCCCAACAGCTCTGGGTTTTACATATCTTTATATATTAGGCAGAGATCACCTCGGAGTATGCGATATGCTACGGAGTAAAGCTCAAGTTTGAGACAGTCAGTGTAGGGCATCTGTTTGAGGTTAGTAATCCTCAGAGGTACTTCTGTGGTCTTGCCAGCTACTGAAGATGTCTCGAGGTACATTCCAAAAAGGGCATTGTACTCTTATAATGGGTACAAGGAGTGTCTAGTAGAAGGAAACTACCTTTTTCCCTGGATGAGAATCCTTTTGTGATTTCCCTGGATGAGAATCCTTTTGTGATTAGGTGTGCCACATAGGACCTCGACTACGACCTCGACTACTGTGGCGATGTGATCATCAGAGACTACTGTCCACCTGGGTCCCAAGGTCTCATCACACATTCGATGTTAAGACTGCTGTCTATGTGGTAGTTCATGGGTACAGAGTTTTGACTAAAGGGGATGACTATGTACCTTTTGGCATTAAGCTTAAGGCCATGGCTCTGACACAAAGCATACGTCTCAGTGAGGCCCTTCTGTAGGATGTCCACATCATTTGGGGACTCTACTATGGCTCTTACAGTCATCTGCAAACTTGACCTGTACTTCAGAGAAGTAGATACCAAACAGGAGAGGTCCCAGGACTAAACCCTGTGGTACTCCACTTTTCACTGGTTTGGAGTCTGCAACTTTTACAGTGCGGGTTCAGTCAGTGAGCCCCACTTGGCAACCCATCTTGTGACGTAGGGATTTATACCTAGTTTAGGGAGTTTAGCTAAAATTCCAGAAGGGGGGACGGTGTTGAAAGCCTTGTTGAGGTCAAGATAGGCTGCGAACCACCTTACCCTAGTCTACGTCTTTGGTGACTGCCTCAAAGTCAATCAGGTTCAGGAGGCATGAATCTGCCTTTCAGAAACACAAACTGGGTGGGGTCCAGAGTTTGGAGGTTACCAATGTCTAAGAGTTCCATGAGGATACGTTCCATGGCCTTGCAGACCAGACTCAGGCTAATAGGACGATAGTTCCAGGGATCAGTGGTGGCTCCCACCTTTGTGGAGTGGGATAACTGTTGCTGTGCACCATTCAGTGGGCACAAAGCCTGATGCCTGGTGCTTAGGTGGGCAGCCAGTTCATTCTGAAGTCAGTGTAAAATTCAGCCTGGGATGTTTGTCCGGTCCCATGGATGCTGTGTTTTTGGCTTGAGTGCCGCCTTTACCTGCATAGTTGTGATTACAGGGACTCATCTTCCTGTATAGATATGGACCATTTAGGAGGTGAAGGGGGTAAAGTTAGCACTGAACATGATCAACAGACCACAATGCTCGCCAGAGATGGTCGGCACCTGTCGCCCCTCTGATTCAGGTTACTAGCCAGGTCACTTGCCACCCCTATAGTGCTTTTTAGGCAAAGTTCAAAGGACAAAACCACCACCGTAACGGGTACAAGCATGCAAAATCTGAAGGCAATGCTACTCGATGCTACAAGTCTAAACCTCAAAATGCACACTCGAGGCACTCCTAAAAATGGAGAACATAGATATCTGTAGAGTAACAGACCTGGTTCAAGGCTCCAGAGAGCACACCTGCAATACCAGGCTACAGCACTTTTTGGCCACCAAACCAGGATTGAAACACTGAAGATGGTGTACATATTCACCAAGGCTATTTACACCACCAGGCTAGTTGCCCAATACAATGTCTGAAATTCTCCAGGTGCAACTAACACTAGGTAAGACTGCAATCCAAATTGCAGCCTGCTACAGATCCCCCACCATGCCCCAAAATTCTCACTACACCTTTCTAAACATACTGGAAAATATTAAGATACAACCAAACACCCCAATACTGGGTGATTTCAACTACCCTGCCATTAACTGGGAAAACTACTCTTGTACCAACATCTTTGCCAAACGGTTCTTGGAATTCATAAATTCCAACACCCTGGATCAACTAGTCCATAGCCCCACCAGGGGCTCAAATATCCTAGACCTGGTAATTGCCAACATGGGGGGGTGGGGGAAAAAATTTGATGCTCCACACCTAGTCACCCCCCTCACTGGTCAGGTCAGACCATAAGCTAATCACCCTTAACATCCACGTCCCACCCCCACTCCCCAGTAAGGAAACCTCCATAAAAAAACTTCTCCAAAGCAAACTTCATGCTACTCAAGTCAGAAGTGACAAACTTCATGACACCCATTCAGACGGGAACGGAAAGTTCGACTGCCGAGTTCTACACTAAGGCACTGTACGAGCACATACACTCATGCATGAATCGTGCAATCCAAATAGAACCAAGATGCTCTCCTCCAAAAACAGGAAGCCAATCTGGTGGTCCCCTGCCATAAACAAACTTTTACAACAAACGGAAGAAACTGTTGCAGAAACGAGGAAAATCCCACGATGCAAAAAATTCCCTCATCAGCCTCAGTAAGAAGCTGAGAACCCTCGTAAAATCCTCCATAGCTAGTTACGAAAATAAAATTGCCAAAGATTCCAAAGACAACCACAAGGCATTCTATAACTGTCAAGAATCAATGGCAATGCTCAGATCTGCTCTGAGCTACAACAGGGTGGCATTAAATATACTGATAAAGGAAACTGCCAATATCCTGGCAGATTGATTCCGTGCCAACTTCACCCCCCTCACCCCCTAAATAGCCCATCTCAATACCAGAAGATTGAGAAATGGCCATACAGGTAAAAAACAAACACGCTCCAAAGCTAAGAATACAGCTTCCATGGGACCAGTTGACATCCCAGGCTGTGTACTACATGAACTACAAAATGAACTGGCACCTCACAAAAGTGTCTTTAATCATAGCCTCACCTCAGGCTTCATGCCCAGAGTGGCACACAGCTACTGTTATCCTACTCCACAAGGGGGGATCCACCTTTTATCCCGGGAACTACTGCCCCAGTCTGACGAGCCTGATCTGCAAGGCCATGGAACAGATATTGGCAACCTTCAAACACTGGACCCCACGCAGTTTTAGTTTGTGAAGGGCCGTCTAGTCTCCTGATCCTGACTGACTTCTTCGAATCAGTCTGCAGAACCGTGGATGAGGGTACAAGCAGTCAACACAGCCTATCTGGACCTCGCCCAAGGCCTCAGACCATCCCCCACTCTGAAATCATAGATAAACTTACTAAGCTGGGCATTAATCCCCATGTCACTCGATGGATTGCAAACTGGCTGACAGAATCCACATTGTAAAAGTAGCGGACTCCAAATCCAGCTCCAGACAAGTGACAAGTAGAGTACCTCAGGGTTCAGTCCAGAGTCCGCTCTTGTTTGGCATCTACTTCTCTGAAGTAGAAAACACTAAAGGACTTTGGCTAACACTTCGCAGATTACTGCGAACTGTGAGCCATTACTGAATCCCCAAATAATGTGGATACTCTACAAAAGGGCCTTACAGAAACAGATGCTTGGTGCCAGAGCCATGGGCTTAAGCTCCATGCCAAGAAAAGTACAGTTATCCCCTTTGGAAAAAAACATGTACCTGTGAATTACCACATAGGTAGCAGTACCCTAAACACAAAGTGTGATGAGAGATTTAGGGACACAGCTGGACAGTGGTCTCACCTTCAATAACCACATAGGAATTTCCTGAATGTTGTGACTATGTGGCACACCATCACCAAGGGCTTTTCAGCCAGAAAAAAGGAGGTCATTGTCTCACTGTACTCATCCCTCATTATACCCATTATAGAATACAAAGCACCATTTGGTATGTACCTCTCAAGACATCTACAACTGGAAAGGCCGCAGAAATACCTCATTAAAAGAATCACAGGCCTAAAGCAGATGCCCTATGCTGACCGCCTTAAAAACTCCAGCTTTACTCTGTCGTATATAGTCTACTCAGAGGCAATCTCTGCTTAACATACAAGGCCATGTAAAACCCAGAGCTGTTGGACATGCTACACTTGAAATCCCAATCCCTCAGAGCTACACATTCCAGAGATCTAAACCTGGTCATCACAATAAACAAAACATGCTGGAGGGATAGGTTCCTGACCCAGACACTCCCCAGACTCTGGAATAGACTGTCCATTGTCAGAGCGCCTCCTTGGTCCTCTTCAAAAGGAACCTTGACGATTGGATGGGAGAAAGGAAATTCACCCCAGGGATCACGTCGGTCGCCCTGCTAGACAGGGGTCCAGGGAAGTAAAACTTGTGGGAAGAAATAGCCAGGGAATTGTTATGGCTAGGCTTGTATAGGCCCTAGGGCTAATATAGCCTAGTACCAACCTATGAACCTGCCAGGATGTTGGCAATATCGGCTAGTTCTGTAATTTTCATGCTGTTGTGCAGCAACTCAGCAGACCTGGGTGTTGCCATTGAGGTTCTTTACATAACTATAGACTGCTTTATGATGTTCCTTAGAATCATTGGCGATTTTGTTTTCATAGCTAGCTTTGGAGAATCTTATAAGGGGATCTCAGCTTCTTACTGTGGCTGACCAGGGAGCTCCTCCACTTATGGGACTTTACTCTTGCAACAATTTCTTCCTTCTGTTGTACAGTTTACAGCAGGGGACCACCAGACTGGCTTTTATTGGTAGATGGCTTCTGTTTGGGATAGCACGATCCCTGCACTTGTGCTTAAGAGTGCATTTGTGTAGCAGTCGTAACTGTATTATCCATCTGCATGGGTGTCATGAAGTTCACCATTTCTGTCTTAAGCATGAAGTTGCCTTTGGAGAAAATTTTACCATGGTTTTCTTATTGGGGGGTGGGGGCGGGATGTGGATATCTAGCTTAGTCATATCGGACCAATTGGGAGTTGACTTCAGGTGTGAAACACTGGTCACTCATGTTGGTAACTACTAGGTCTAGGATACTTTTGCCCCTGGTGGGGTTGTGGATAAATTGTTCCAAGGCATTGGAATTTAGGAATTCCAGAAAGCACTGAGCGAAGGAGTTGGTACACTAGTAGCTTTCCCAGTTAATGGTGGGTTAGTTGAAATCACTCATTAGGGTGTTTGGCTGAACCCTAATATTTTCCAGTAAGTCAAGTAAAAAAAATGTGGGAATCCTGGGGCATGGTGGGGGATCTGTAGCAAGCTATAATTTGGATTGCAGTTTTGCACAGAGTTAGTTGCACTTGGACAACCTCGGATGCATTATGCTGAGCAACTTAGCATGGAGGTGTGGATATCCTTAATGAATATGGACACCTCCGCCTTTGGTGTTCCAATCCAGGTTACATGGCCAAAAAGTGTGGTATGAGTTATAGCCTGGTAGTGCAGGGGTGCTCTCTGGAGCCTTCAACCAGGTCTCAATCACTGCACAGAAATCCATGTTCTCCATTTTAAGGAGTGCCTTGAGAGTGCATTTTGAGATTTAGACTTCTAGCAAGGAGTAGCATTACCCTCAGTTTTTGCTTGCCTGTTCCGCTGGTGAATTTGTCATTTGAACCTTGCCTAAAAAAAGGCACTATAGGGGTGGCAACAGCCTTAGCCAGTATCTGGAATCCCAGGGGCGACATGTGCAGGCCATCTCTGGAAAAGCGTCCATCAACCATGTCATCCCAGGCAAACAGATACCGGATCCCCTTAAGAGCGACACCAGAAGCTTAGCCAATTGAAGTCAATCATTTTGTCCTTGTACTGAGGTATCATTCTGGGTGATGGCAGAATGCTACTCGGGGCTAGGGTCCTACCTGCCTGGGCTACAAGATCGGAGAGCTCTTCCATGTCTCTCCATGTAGTCCAGGGATGTACATCTCAAGGTCGTTCACACCAACACTGACAATGACAGTCATGTGTACTTTTTATGGAGTGACCCGAGTGCGTGGGTTATGTGGTGGATCCTAGCAAACGACAGGCAACTGACAGTAACCTTCTTGTTTAGCCTGGCGAGTGGGACATAAGTTTGCCCGACTATAGAGAGTCACCTATGACTAGTGTGTTGGGTACATTTTGCCTTATGGGCTGTGGTTGAGTGGCACACAGTCTGTGGGCAATGTGTAATTTGGGTTGTGTTGGGTGGAGGTTGCTTGAGTTTCTGCTTTGGACGTCTCTGTTGCTTGAGCAGATTACGAAGAGCCTCTGCGAATGTGTGTGTGTGTTTGTGTGGATTTTGATGGTGTAGATTTAGTGATGGATTTTGATGGTGTAGATTTAGTGAAACTGATGTGTGGTGTAAGGGTTTACCTTCTCCTCTTGACTGTCAAGTTCAGTCTTGGCTGGAGAGAGCTTTACCTCTAGTTTGGCTAGATAAGTGCATCTCTCAGGTTGTAGTGTTGGGTGGTTGGAGGAGAAGGTTGTCCATTGTACATGAGGCAATTTCCCCAAGATGCTCAGATTCATCAGATAGAACACTGGGAGCAAACTCTTGGACATGCCTGAATAAAACACAATTTTCCTCTAGATAAGTGAGGAAAGTTAGTACAAGAGCCATTTTTCTCTAAGCAAGTGAGGAAAGTACAAAAGCGGTTTTCCTCTAGGTAATGAGGAAGGTTGAGTGCTGTAGTAATTTGTAGCTCATTAGTGCTTACAAGTTCTGAACAAGTGCTGAACAGAAATAAGCAAATTCAAGTACTAAAACTAAGAATCTATCTGGACTAGACTAGTTACAGGAAACAAGCGCAAATGTGGGCTTTTAAATCTGAGAGATGGAAAGATTGCCCAGACTGCCAATAATTTCTGGGCCAGAAACCACTCATATGGTAGATGGGTTACCTAGTGCTTACCACTCCAATAAGCTAGCAGGCTTCTCCAACATAGAAAGGCTTGGGGGGGGGGGGCTCAGGAGCTTACAAACAGTCCTGGATACAGTAAACCTGTACCAGGACTAGACAGGAAAGGGGAGGGGGGGGACAAGTGCAAATGCAGGCCTTTAAATCAGAAAGTTGAGAGAGATGGAAAAAGTGCCCAAACTGCCAATAACTACAATTTCTAAGCCAGAAACCACTCATGCAGGAGGACTAGAACTGGTTTGCCTTTTTGGAAAAGGCTCCACCATGTCAGATTCTTTCCAGGCCCTGCTGGCAATCAGATCCATTAACATCAGCAGGGGGTACAACCAGGAGGTAGACAGGCCCATCCCAAAGGCCTTCAGAAACGCAGACTCATCCGAAGACTGGTTGGGGACACCATCCACCCTTTTGTTTCAACAGCTCAAAGATGCCTCCAAAGGAGACATCTGGTGGAGATCTGGGCGGACCATTGTCCTTCCTAGAGATCTGTATCCCCAGTGAGACTTCATGGGGGGGGTCCAAATTCCTCCTCTTGCACACTCTTAAAATGAACCTCCTCCGCTGGGGGCTCCAGGGAGGACTTGCAAGAGACAGCGACTCCCAGAAGGGAGGAAACTCCCTGAAGGTTCAATAAGGAGTGGCAGAAGAAACTCCCGACCTGGAGAAGGTCCTCTACCACCCGGAAAGCCAAGGGGTGGGAAGTGGGCCCATCGCTCAAGTCTCCGGGAGAGGTCTCCTGGAGAGAAGGAACGTGTTAGAAAACAGCCCCGCGACCCCCGGATGATACCTGCCAGAGCCATCAAAAGCTGAAGTGCCAAGGGGAAGGGGATGGTCTGAGAACATGGTACCTGACCCCCCCCCCCCCCCAGTGAGAGTCTCACCCTGCTCCAAGGGTGGGGGAAGAGAATAAGCCAGGGACCCAGAGAGGGGTCAAGAAAGGGGGGGATACTCTGCCTCACTGGAATATGGCCACAGATGTCCTGATTCCTAGAACCCACAGACAATGAGTTTGGATGAGTAGTGAGAAATCAGAGGGGGTGAGGCTCCTTTGGTCAGATGGGCAGGGAGGCCAGGAGTCCAAACTATTTGGGCTTTGAGGAAGCTCCTCATCATTCTATGTCCGAGGGCAAGAGACTCCTCAAAGATCTACAAGAGGAAGAGAAGTGGTTAAACTTGGAGGGAGATCTCCCTGACCTACTGAGAGAGGACCCATAAGGCAGCGTCACCCTTTATTCTCCAACTCCACGATTTAGTTCCATTTACTAAGCCCATACCACAGTTCAAGTAAGAATTTCCCATAACACTCTTAAAAATTAAATACAATTTACAGTAATCTTCTATATACCACCTGGAAGCATTCCAATATGGGAAAACATCCTAGCTTGGACTTACTCCAATTTTAAAAATGAGACTATCATACTAAGTATTATACCAAGTATCAACTGGCTAGAACTCAACACACCCTTCACATATTAATCTCCAACTTCACCCAGCTCAAAATCCTTCACCAGACCTAAGCAAGGGAAAGGTAACTGATGCATGTTAGACTGGATTCTGGTCACAAACCAAAGTATCCTCAGCTAGAATGCTCCCAAATATCCACAGTGACCACCTCTATCTTCATTAACAAACTACCCCCCCCCCAGTCAAAACTCAGCATCAATATAAATACTAGGAATCTGACTTCATTCAGCTCTTATTACTTCACTTCAACATATTACAAAAATCAACACATTGTCATTTACTAAACACCCTCCCACTGGAAGAAGCTATTACTTCAACACTACCTTCATTAATACGGTAAATAGCCCAGCACCAGTGTGTACACACAGCTGGTCAAAAAACATGCCCCTTGGCTATCCAACTTCTGTTTCTCATGCATGCCAGAGACAAAATATGGAAGTTATGGCAGGCACATAAAACACACCCCAGACCTACTGAAAGGTAAAGAACTTCACAGCCATGTAAAGAAAAGTACAGTTTTGTACCTACCATAAATGTAGATGTTCGAGGATCCACATTGCTGCAGTCCTAACTATTGGGGTAGTCCGCTGTCCAGTCGGCCCGAATACCAAAGTATATGGCTGACGTCGGTCAGGGCGCATTAGACTGACGTCAGTACGTCAGGGTACTAATGCGCATGACCGACGTCATATCCTCAGTCTTTTCTTGCCCCAGATGTCAGAAGACCCTGAAAAGATAAGGCCAAAACCCAAAAACTCCAAACATACCTGCACCAAAAATATGTACAATATATACAAAATTAGCAGAAGACAACCTCACCTACACAACCACCCCTAAACACAGAGGGGAAGGAGGGAGGGTAAATTGGACTGCAGCAATGTGGATCCTCGAACATCTACATTTATGGTAGGTACAAAACTGTACTATGTTCTTCATTCCACATTGCTGCAGTCCTAACTATTGGGTAGAATCCCAAAGCAGAGGTAAGGGAGGCTGGCAAATCATAAGGAAGCAGGAACTGACAACATGCCTTGCAAAATAGCTGTGGCAAAACCAGCCCTAGACTTAGAGTAGAGAGGAAGGTGATAATGCTTAGAGAAAGTATGCACTGAACTCCAAGTAGCTGCCTCCAAAATATCCTTAGTTGCCACCCCCCTTAGAAATGCTGTTGAAGTGGCAGTAGCCCTAGTGGAATGAGGCCTAATCCCAGCTGGAATTTCCTTGCCATGATGGGAATAACAAAATGCAATGCAACACCCAATCCACCTAGAAATAGTTTGTTTTGACACAGGCTTGCCCTGTGAACTCAAAGCAAAGGAAACCAACAACTGCTGAGACTGCCTAAAATCCTTAGTCCTGCTCAAATAATAACGCAATTGCCTGTGTACATCTAAAGTGTGCAAAATCTTTTCCCCTTTATTTTGGGGTTCTGCATAAAAGTAGGCAAATGAATAGTTTGGTTTAAAGCCACACTAGAAACCACCTTAGGCATAAAGGAAGGATTAGTACGTAAAGATACCCTATCCTTATGAAAAATCAAAAAAGGCTCCACTGCCATAAGGGCCTGCAACTCAGAAACCCTTCTTGCAGAAGTAATGGCCAACAAAAAGCAGTCTTCCATGACAAGTATTTCAATTCAGCAGTAGCCGCAGGCTCAAAGGTTGTAGAGTAAGTTTCTCCAACACAAAATTGAGATCCCAAGCAGGAGTAGGAGCTCTACGGGGGTCTTATATTCTTTGCCCCTCTAAGAAATTGCTTGAACAAAGGATGCGAAAACAATGGTGGGTCACAATCATAGTGAGCTGAAATTGCTGCAGCATGAATCTTAATGGAAGAGAAAGACAAACCTTTGTCCAATAACTCAGTAAGATATCGAAGAGCCACACTCAAATTAGGCTCAGAAATCTCCAAATTGTTTGCTGCACTCCAAAATAAAAATCTCTTCCATTTTTCTGCGTACACTTTCCTTGTACTAGGTCTTCTGGCTTCCATAATCACATTTAAAACTTGTTGAGGAAGTTGAGACCTGCTGTCTTTCAAAACAGAATATGCCAGGCTGTCAGATGAAGAGAGTGAAGTTTGACATTGAGCAGATGACCGTCCCTCTGAGACAACAGGTGTGGAATCAAAGGTAAAGGCCATGGAGGCTTCCTTACCAGACTCCTCAGTAATGGATACCAGTGCTGCCGAGGCCAATCTGGAGCTATTAAAATCATCCTTGGCTTGTCTTGTCTGACCTTTAGAAGCACCTTTGGAAGAAGAGGCAGAGGTGGAAACGCATACACATGAAGATTTTTCCAACTGAAAGAAAGAGCATCCACTTTCCAAGCTGTGTGATGAAACCTCTTTGTGCAAAACTTTGGCAGCTGATGGTTTATTGGAGAAGCGAACAGATCTATGTCTGGAGTTCCCCATGACACTGTCAATTTTTGAAATACATGAAGATCCAGTTTCCACTCGTGGGGATCCATGATTTGTCTGCTCAACACATCTGCTAAGGAGTTCTGTGCTCCCGGCAGAAACCTTGCCTGAAGAGTTAGTTGCAAGCTGAGCGCAGTCTCCCATAAAATCATTGCTTGCCTGCACAATGGGTAAGAATGTGTTCCCCCTTGTTTGTTGATGTACCACATGACAGTTGTGTTGTCTGTTAGAATCAACACCTGCCCTGGAAGAAGTAATTCCTTGAAAGCCATTAATGCAAACTGGACTGCTAACATCTCTTTCATGTTGATATGTAGATGCTGTAGTCTGGCAGGCCACTTGTGTTGTATCCACTTTCCATTTAGATGAGCTCCCCAAGCAATGTCTGAGGCATCTGTCGTTAGAATCTGACTCGCCTCTGGCCGGGTCACAGAGAGTCCCTTGTTTAGGTGACATTCCTGAGCCCACCACAAAAATTCCTTTTGAATGCAAGGTATTATTTGAATGACAGTGTAAAAATCCTGGCAGTGCTGTGTCCATACATTTTTGAGATACCATTGCAGCTTCCTCATATGCAGTTTGGCATTGGGAAGCACCAGAATACAAGATGCCATGAACCCTAAGGCTTGAAGGACTGTCCTTGCAGTCAGCCCGGACTGAAGAGATAGATGATGGAAGTAATTGGAAAGATTCTTTTGTTTGTCCGGGGTTAAAAAGGCCATCTGGGCTGCTGTATTCAGTCTCACACCCAGAAAGCACATGTCTTGAGAGGGTACTAGACTGGACTTTATTTCGTTCACAGAATACCCTAGGCATCTTAGCACTGCTATGACATATTCCAAATGCTGTAGAAGATCTTCCTTTTCTTGAGCCAGAATCAGGCAATCGTCCAAGTAAGGATAGATTTGGATTCCTTTTAGCCTGAAGTAAGCTATCACTGGAGCCAGAACCTTTGTGAATACTCTGGGCGCAGTAGATAAGCCAAAGGGCAATGCAGAGAACTGATAATGAGAATTTCCAGCTCGAAAAAGCAGATACTTCCTGCAAGTTAGTCTTATAGGCACATGAAGGTAAGCTTCCTTGAGATCTAAAGTTACCATCCAGTGATCTTTGCCCAGCAGAGGTAAAAGCGGTTGTAACGTCAACATTTTGAACTTGGGAATGTCCAGATAAGTGTTGAGGATAGATAAATCCAAAATTGGTCTCCACGTGTTCCCCTTCTTCGGTACTAGGAACAGGCGAGAATAAAATCCTAGGCCTCTTTCTGGTACAGGAACTGGCTGAATGGCCCCTATTTGGAGCAACAGAGAAATTTGCTTGTGAGCCTCTGTTCTTTGTAGAGGAGAAATGTCTGGCATGCTTTTGAAAGGAGGCAAGGTATGGAAATAAAACCTGTAACCGTGGTGAATGATATCCAGAACCCATCTGTCTTGGGTAATTAAATCCCAATTTTCTTTGAAGAGAGACAGCCTTCCTCCCAAAGGTGCTGCCAGGCGAGAATGTACTGGCAGCTGGAAAGGCAGGTCATTGGGTCTGCTTACGAAAGGACTGACCCCTGCCCTCACTAGAAGTCTGAGCAGGGGAACTCCCTGTCCTAGGCCTAAAGGAACCCCGAGCTCTGCCCCTACCACGTCTAGACCTACCCCTAGACTGGGAATCATAAGCAGGATAAGTCCATCCCTTAGAAGGCCAATTTCTACTAAACTTCGGAGGCTGCACCTGCAAAAAATCCTTAACAGTTTGCATAGACTTAGCTTTGTCCTCCATTTTCTTTAAGACTGCTTCCACTGGTGAACCAAACACATCAGACTGTAAAGGAGCATCCAAAATCCTCGTTTTAACATGCTCAGCTAAATTCTGATCTCTCAACCAGGCGTGCCTACGAAGAACAGAACCAGTGGCAGCCACCCTCGAGGAGTCCTGCACAGCATCAAAACCACACTGCAAGGAATGTTTGCCCACCTGTTCAGACACATGAACTAAATCCTGCAACTCTTTACACTCAATACCTTCCGCCAGAGCATCCACCTTAGATTTCAGTTGTGAAAGGAGATAATTCTGATATTTTAACATGTGAAACTGACAATTCAACGCCCTCATGGCTAAAGTGGAAGAAGTATACACTTTCTTTCCCCATCTATCCAAAGCCCTTGCCTCTATCAGGAGGGACAGGATTTTTAACTGAGGCCTTCACACCTTTAGGCCCCTGAGAGACAGTTTCCGGGTCTGCCCTAGGACTCTTAAAAAGATACTTATGAGCTTCAGGCACCCTATAATACCTATCCGGTTTAACTGGGGCAGGAGGCAAAGAATCAGGATTCAGGGAAGCCTCTGCAAAAACATCTTCCACCACATTCAGAACAGGAGGTATAGCTAAAGGCCTATGCTGGGGTAAAAACAAGAATTCCCTAAGCCTTTTCCTGGAATCAGAGAAATCTTGACCTTCCCATTTAAAATGCTCCCTCATGGAATGTAGAGTCTCTGAAAATGAAACATCCTCAGGAGGGGAAGCCGAAGGAGTAGAATCATCCACATCAGAATCAGAATAAGGAGGATACTCCTGCAAGGCTTCAGCCGAAGACTCAGAAGCCTCCGAACATTGCTCAAAACTCTCAAACTCAGGTTCCACCCTAGGCCTCTTATCAGGAGGGGGCATAGAACCTCTTATCATAGTAATCAAATCCTCTGCCATTTTAAGCATATGTTTCTTAGGCAAAGACCCTGAAGCACTAGGAGAAACCCCCACTGAAGCTACACTTGGCCTGCCTCTCAAAGAAGTCTTGGAAACAGAAGGGGAGGCTCTAACCACCTTAGGAAGAGAGGGAAGAACAGCCACCTGAGAAGCCCCCTCAGCCTGGCCTACTTCCTGAGAGGATACATCCTGTAACAGTAAAGTCTCTCCCTGAGACTCCAAAGAAACACCTGGCAGAACCTCCGGCTCCACTGAGCCTTCCAAAGAACCGACGTCTGGGACTGTCGGTTCTTCCCCTCTAGGCTTTGCTGCTTTGTCCTTGCGCTTTTTGGCCGAAGCCGGCGTCGGAGCATCCGACGGCATTGTATAATTACAACGCTTCCTAAACACTAACCTGGCACAGTCTAACCTTCTCTTAATAGTGCGTTTGTTAAATCTAGCACTAGAGCGGCATCCAACAACGTCGTGCTCAGGCCCTAAACAAGGTATACACAAAGTATGATAATCCCTATGAGGTATCTGTTTCCCACAAGAAATACAGTTATTCACTTTTTCTGACATCCGGTTAAATACTGAGGCAAGAAAAAACCAAAATAATCCCCAACGGGGTACTTAGCCAACTTTGATTCGGTCTGAAACTCTGACTTCAGAAACTTTCAGAACGCCAACCTGCACTCGCAAAATTGCTTCTGCATCGGACCATGCGGCAAAAGACTGGGGATATGACGTCGGTCATGCGCATTAGTACCCTGACGTACTGACGTCAGTCTAATGCGCCCTGACCGACGTCAGCCATATACTTTGGTATTCGGGCCGACTGGACAGCGGACTACCCCAATAGTTAGGACTGCAGCAATGTGGAATGAAGAACATCTAGTCAGTGATAAAAGAACATTACTGAAATATCAGTCTGGCCACCAGGAAAACCTCAAACTAGTATTCAGTTACCTCATTACTTAACTCAGGGGGGCTCTGCCCCCACCCCGTAAAAATGTCCTGAAGAAAACAGCCTCCTTTTGCAATACCTTCATCAACCATACCAGACATCACAGCAAAATTCATTCCAACTACTCCACTTGCCACACTTGCACACTTAGATCACCCACTTCACCCCTCCCAACACTCAACTCTCAGATCCCAATACCCATACCTCTTCTACCTTAACCCTAAAGCCCACCCCAACCTCGACCATAAAACTACTGAAAGTAAAGCCTTGTACAATGCCCCTAATTCACTCAGAATATCTAAAAACAGCTGCAGACAGTACATCTTACCCCACAAGCATTCTTATAAAACACAGCTATCCTACAGTCCTGTCCCCAAAGTTTGAAAAAAAGGTTTTAATTCTCCCCTCCCCCAGTAAATGTGGAACAATACCGAAACTTCCAACACACTGGAATTCTCTATCCAAAATCTTAGTGAATCACTAAACTTCTCCGCTACCATCTAGACAACCAAACTCAACGTGGCATCAGGCCTGGCCATAACACAATGGTCATCATTTGATACTATATAAATAGCCCATGACACTGGCAAAATTGTTTCCGCCTCTTCTGCAACCTAACCAAAGCCTACGACACTTTCACCTTTTACTCATCACCAAACTCTTAAAGGACCACCCTGGGACTATTTAGAGCTTTTTAGATATTTTTACATACAATTGCTGACTGACCACATGGGGTCTGGCATCTTGAAATAATTACGTTTAGTGGTGCTGCGGTAGCGTTGTCACCTCACAGTAAGACTGTGTCCTGTTAGATTCTCAGCTAGAGTGTCTTCTGCCTGGAAACATGCGTAAATGGGCATACCTTCGTTGAAGGTTGTGCGTCAGGGCTGGCAACTCTGCACATAAAATATCTGCCAGGGCTGGCAACTCTGCACATAAAATATCTGCCAATTATTAGCGGACAGGAGTTCTGCTGTGGCGACCCCTAACTGGGAAAAGCCAAAAGACACAAGTCTGCCTTCCAGTATCCCAGAATGCATTGTTTTGTCACCAAAAAACTGGATCAGATCTGCTACATTTTCCCTAAAGCTCCCGTCAGGCCACTGATTTTACAGCCATTTAATGCTGTGTTATAGTCACCTACTTTTGGTTAAAATGTTATCCTTTTTAAATTACTACTTCAAAACACAAGTAGTGCAAATGCTACAGAACAGAAATGGAAAGTGCATTTTATTGCTTTCTTCTTAGAAATGCTAACTTGATTTTTTTTGTGAAGAACGGGTTTTACTTCATACCATGCGTTCCGGCCCCAAAATCTGGACAATACCAAGAAAGGAGGGGGGGGTATCCATATTCAAGGACACCCACACCTCAAGACTGGTGGCAACGCACGATGCATCGGAGACTATCCAGGTGCAATTAACCATAGGCAAGACTGCTCTGCAAATTGTAGCATATTACAGGCCACCCTCACAAACTCAGGAACCTCACATGGCTTTCCTGAAAACACTGGAGGGGATAAATGCATCTCCAAACACCATCATACTAGGTGACTTCAATTACCCTAATATAGACTGGGAACACTACTCAAGCCCAAACACCCTAGCCCAAAAGTTCCTGGAATTCATAAACACAAATGCCATGGAACAACTAGTCACCATCCCCACAAGAGGAGAAAACATACTTGATCTCATCACGAACATGGGAGCACAATGTTCAACACCGGAAGTATACCCCTCACTGGTGAGATCAGATCACAAACTAATCTTGCTGGAGGTCCTCATCCCACCCCCACCTGAAATAAAAAAGACCACAGTAAAAAACTTCTCGAAAGCCGACTTCACACCTCTAAAGACTAGCGTGGTCTCCTTTAAGGCCCCCGAGCCGGCGGAAAACAGTACTCAAGCCGCTGAATCACTTACAAATGCCTTCTACCAGCACCTGCAGCACTGCATGGATAAGGCAATCCCAAGCAAAATAAAGACTCTTTGTACCAAGGGCAAGCGTCCAGTCTGGTGGACCCCAGCCATAAACAAACTCTACAAAAGGAGGAAGCTACTACAAGATAGAGCAAAATCCTTAAAAGGTAAGACACCCTTGATTACTATAAGTAAAAAACTAAGAGCTCTCATAAAATCATCCAAAGCAAATTTTGAGAGAAAAATAGCTAAAGACTCAAAGGACAATCATAAGGCCTTCTTTAGCTATGTTAGAAACCTGGGAGGAAACTCCCAGATATGCTCAGAACTAGTTCAAAATGTGAAGATTACTGATCCTACAGACATTGCCAACATACTGGCTGACAGGTTCAGTGCAAACTTCTCCCCCCCCTCCCCCCCAAAATGATATATCTATACCAAATGGTTGCAGCCCCCCACACATCTCAAACGCCCAAGTGAGAACCGCTCTCTCCAAAGCAAAAAACACAGCATCCATGGGACCTGATGGTGTCCCAGGCTGTGTGCTCCACGAACTCAACGAGGAATTAAACCCACAGCTAGGACAGCTGTTTAATCAGTCTTACCTCTGGATACGTACCCAGGGAGTGGCGCACTGCAACTGTGGTCCCACTTCACAAAGGCGGTGCCTCCACAAAACCTGGAAATTACCGGCCCATTAGCTTGACAAGCCTTATCTGCAAAGCTATGGAGAGGATCATAATGGACCTCATAAATAAAGACATAGGGAATTTGCAGACTTTGGATCCAACCCAGTTTGGCTTTGTCAAAGGCAGATCATGCCTTTTAAACTTGGTTGACTTTCGAAACAGTCACCAAAGCCATTGATGAGGGAAAGGCAGCCTCGATCTGGCGAAGGCCTTCAATACCCCACTCGGGTATCATTGAAAAACTCATCAGCTTAAATGTTAACCCATACATCACAAGATGGGTTGCAAACTGGCTGAGTGACAGAACCCACAGGGTCAGAGTTGCTGGCGCCATGTCAGACTCAAAGCCTGTCACAAGTGGTGTCCCACAGGGCTCAGTCCTGGGCCCACTCTTGTTTGGCATCTACTTTTCTGAAGTACAAGCAAACACAGGAGGGTTATGGCTGACAAAGTTTGCAGATGACTGCAAACTGGGCGCCGTAGTCGAAAACACATCTGACAGATATCCTTCAGAAGGGTCTCAGAAACGGATGACTGGTGCCAGAGCCATGGCCTAAAGTTAAATGCCAAAAAATACATAGTCATACCCTTCGGGAAAAACAAGGTTACCCCTAGCTACCATATTAGGTGGTAATCCTCTGAGCGCAGAAGTTATCAGGGACCTGGGGACCCAGGTTGACAGTAGCCTGTCATTCGACACCCATGTAGCTAAAGTAGTTAGGAAGACCTTCTACATTGCCCACCTCATCATGAAGGGATTCACATCTAGATCAAGGGAGGTCATAGTCTCCCTATACTCATCAGACCAATGATAGAGTACAATGCCCCATTCGGAATGTATCTGACCCGACACTTGCAGCAGCTAGAGAGGCCACAAAAGTTCCTCACCAAAAGGATAAAGGGTCTCAAAAATCTGTCCTATGCTGCCCGACTGAAAGAACTCCAGCTCTATTCAGTCGCTTACCGCTTGCTCAGAGGTGACCTTTGCCTGACATACAAGGCCATGTCAAACCCAGAGTTGATGAATATGCTTCACATCAAAAAATCTAGATCCGTCAGAGCCACAAGGGCGGGAGACTTAAACCTCGACACTGCTATTAATAGGACGTGCTGGAGGGATAGATTCATCACCCAAAGACTCCCTATGCTGTGGAACAAAATCCCGGTATATGTGAGGCAGAGCACCTCGCTGGCCTTGTTCAAGAGAAATCTTGACCAATGGATGGGAGATCGCAGATATACTCCAGGGATTACCTCAGTGTCACTGCTAGACAGAGGCACAGCAAAATAATGGGTATAGTTCCACATAAAAAAAAGGTGGCTTAAGCCACAAAACTATGGGCTAGGCTTATAAATGCCCTCGGGCAGATAGCCTAGTATGAACCTATGAACCTATAAGGCTGAAATCTAGTTCAAGGCATCTCACCTACCAACTTCCCTAGCTGTCAAAGAGCTAAGGGTAATTTGACCCATTATCTGCATGTGATTGACAGCTCACATCAGGTGACCAGACTAATGTACCGATGTCCTTCGTGGTTCACTGTTGCAGTCATAAAGTACAGTTTTGTACCTACCATAAATGTAGATGTCCGAACTGGATAGCATCTGCAGTCATAACAAATGGGTTGTCCTGTCGTCAGGCAGCCCTTCGGTCGGCCGGATTCCAAAGTCTGGGTCCGGCTTCGGCTGATGTCGCACTTCACCCGACGTCATCTCTGCTGGTCTTCGGGTATAAAGGCATCAGCCGACGCCATTTTCCTCAGTGTTTCTTGCCCCAGATGCCAGTTGCCCTCTTGGAAGGCTAAATTTTGGATAAATGCCAATGTTTCCAAACAAGGTAGAAGGCAAACACAAAAAATAAGCATGTATGTACATATATACAAACAAATACACCATAAGAAACTCCCCCCCCAGCTAGCTATTAGGAAGGTAAATACCCTAGGAGTACCACAGAGGGGAAGGAGGGTGGGTAATCCTGACTGCAGATGCTATCCAGTTCGGACATCTACATTTATGGTAGGTACAAAACTGTACTATGTCCTTCATGGATGCATCTGCAGTCATAACAAATGGGTAGAATACCATAGCCAAACTAGGGGTGGAGGAAGAAAAATTATGGTGTAGTTAGGATCCCTTGCAGTACAGCAGTGGCAAACCCTGCTCGGGATCTAGAGTATAGAGGTAAATTATAATGCTTGGCAAATGTATGCACGGAGGTCCAAGTAGCCTCAATAATGTCCTTGGTTGCCACTCCTCGTAAGAAAGCTGTGGTAGTGGCTGTAGCCCTTGTAGAATGAGGTCTTATGTTCTGTGGAATTGGTTTTCCATGGTAGGAGTAACAGAATCTTATGCAATTTCCTATCCATTTGGAGATTGTCTGTTTGGAAATTGCTTTTCCTTCCCTTCCTGTTGCATAGGCTACTAAAAGCTGGTCAGTTTTTCTGTTACTTTTGGTTCTGTCCAGGTAGTAGCGTAACTGCCTATGTACATCCAAGGTATGCAGCAGTCTTTCCCCCCTGTTCTGTGGATTGGGAAAGGTAGGTAGGTGGATTGCCTGGTTTAAAGACACTCTGGATACCACCTTAGGCATAAATGTAGGATTAGTTCTCATGGACACCCTATCTTGATGGAAGATTAGGAAGGGTTGCACTGCCATTAAGGCCTGTAGTGCCAAAACCCTCCTTGCTGAGGTAATTGCCAGTAGGAAAGCAGTTTTCCATGACAGGTGTTGCAGATCTGCTGTTGCTGCTGGTTCAAACGGAGGGAGTGTCAACTTTTCTAGCACAAAGTTCAAGTCCCATGCTGGTAATGGTGGTTTCCTAGGAGGTTTTACATTCTTGATCCCTCTGAGGAACTGCCCGAGTAGAGGATGCGAAAAGACAGGTGGATCGAAGCTGTATTCTGCTGAAATAGCTGATGCATGTATCTTGATGGAGGAATAGGACAGGCCTGTATGTAGAAGCTCTGCCAAGTACTCCAGAATGTTAGCAATATCTATATTCGACACATCTTTTCCTCTTTCAGTACTCCAAATTACAAACCTTTTCCATTTTCCTGCATAGTTCCTTCTTGTTGAAGGTCTGCGGGCTTCAAGGATAATGTCTTTAACCCTTTGGGAAAGGTCTGGGTTAGTTGCTGCTATGTGATGTTCCAGGCAGTAGTTGTTCTGAGTTAACAAAGGCATCAGGGGTATTGACTACATTCTCTCCAGAGACATGCTCCTCAGCAATGGGTACCAGTGTTGTCTTGGCCAATTCGGAGCTATCAGGATTATCCTTGGACGTTCCTCTTTGATTTTCAGTAGTACCTTGTGCATCAAGGGAAGAGGTGGAAATGCATATGCTGTCAGGCCTTTCCAGCTGAAAGATAGAGAGTCCACCTTCCATGCAAGTGGGTGGAATGTCCTTGTGCAGAATTGTTTGAGCTGGTGATTGAGTGGGGATGCGAATAGATCTATTTGTGGCATTCCCCATTTCTTTGTGATGGCCTTGAAGATGTCCGGGTGTAGCATCCATTCGTGAGCATCCGAGGTGGTTCTGCTTAACATGTCAGCTAGGGTGTTCTCTTTTCCCGGCACAAATATTGCCTGTAACTGGATGTTGTAGCTGAGAGCCAGATTCCAAAGATCCAAAGTCATTCTGCATAGGGGTATGAATGAGTGCCTCCCTGTTTGTTGATGTACCACATGACTGTGGTGTTGTCTGTCCTTATCATCAAATGGCCTTCTTTGAGGAATGGTCTGAATTTTGGATTGCCAGTTTTACTGCCAGCATTTCTTTTGGTTTATGTGCAGGTGCAGCTGGTCTTGAGTCCACAATCCTTGTATGCATTTGTCCAGCATGTGCCCCCATCCTAGGTCTGAGGCGTCCGTTGTGATGGTTTGGCTTGCTCGAAAGTTGTGGAAGGGTAAGCCTGGGTTTGACTGGCATGCTTGAGCCCACCATAGGAACTCCTGTTTTAGGCATGGGATTAGTGGGATTTCTGTTTCTAAGCTGTGCCTGTGCTGAGACCATAAATTCTTTAGGTACCACTGTAGCTTTCTCATATGCAGTCTGGCATGTGGGACCAAGATTATGCATGATGCCATGAAGCCCAAGGCCTGCAGAACTTTTCTTGCTGTTAGCTTGTTCTGCTTTGTTAATGCCAAGAAGTAAAGAGGGAGTTTTTTGTTTTTCTGCAGTTAGGAATGCCATTTGTTTTACTGTGTCCAATTCCGTGCCCAAGAGTTCTTGTTTGGGATGGTATCAGCCTTGACTTTTGTAAATTGACTGTGTATCCCAGGGCTTGTAGCAAGTGAATGACCCTTTGTAAATCTGTTGTCAACTTGCTTTTGTTGTCCGCGTAACAGGCAGTCGTCCAGGTATGGATAAATTTGAATTCCCTGTAGTCTGCAGTGAGCGATTACTGATGCCAGGCATTTTGTGAATACTCTGGGCGCAGTAGATAAGCCAAAGGGCAATGCTGAGAATTGATAATGCTCTGATCCTGCAAGAAATCTGAGGTATCTTCTGCAATTTGGTCGAATGGGGACGTGCAGGTATGCCTCCTTGAGATCTAGAGTTACCAGCCAACACTCTTGCCCAGCATGGGAAGTAGTTGCTGTAGGGTCAGCATTTTGAATTTTGGGACAATGATGTATGTGTTTAAGACGGACAGGTCGAGAATAGGTCTCCAACTTTTCTCTTTTCTTGGTACTAGGAAGAGTCTGGAGTAGAATCCTTTGCCCTGTTCTGTTATTGGTACTCTTTCCACAGCTCTCATCCTTGTTAATTTCGCTATCTGCTGTAGAGCTTCTATTTTTTGATTTGGAGGTAGGTTTGGCATTCCTCTTTTTACTGGTAAGGTGTGGAAGTGGAACCGGTAGCCTTGGTCTATGGTTTGCAAAATCCACTTGTCTTTTGTGATGGTGCCAATTTTTCGAAAATAAGGCTAACTTTCCGCCTAAAGGTGCTGCTATTTGCTCCCTGGTAGGCGGTGTCAGAACCAAGTCACTGTGATTGTCCTGTTGCAGTGGCAGTGGTTGTGTCTGTGCCTCGGTTATTGCCTTGCCACTGTCGTCCTCTGTAGGCACCTCCTCTGGATGCGTCTATTCCTGCCCCTTTGGGATTTTGTGGAGTCTGGAAAGGACCAATTTTTGGCAGGCCAGTTCCTGCTAAACCTTGGGGGCTGAACCTGTAAGAAATCTTTAACTGTTTGTACAGATTTTGCCTTTTCTTCCATTTTCTTCATTACTTGCGGGGCAGGTGTACCAAATAGACTGGTCTTATCCATAGGAACATCTAACAGCTTTGCTTTAACATGATCCGGTAAGACCTGTTCTTTCAACCATGCATGCCTTCTTATCACTGTGCCAGTCATGGCTGATCTAAATGAAGCCTCCAGTGCATCATAGCCACATTTTAAGGAATGGTTACTAACCTGTTGGATGTTATTCACCATTTCTAATACATATTTCTTACCTAAGGATTCATCAGAGGACAGATTTTTAGTTAACTGATCAAGCATAAACTCTTGGTATTGGATCATATGAAACTGACAGTTTAAAGCTCTAGCTGAGAGAGTAGCAGAGGTGTAAACTTTTTCCCCCCATCTCTCTAAGGACCTGGATTTCCTTTCAGAAGAAATAGGGTTTTTTGCTGTGGTCGAGGCTACTGCCTTAGGCCCCTGGGATATAGTTTCGGGATCTGCAAGTGGGGCCTTGTATAGGTGGTGATGAGTGTCTGGCACCCTGTAAAATCTATCTGGTTTGGCAGGGGCTGGAGGTAAAGAATCAGGAGCAGTGCAAACATCATTAAATGCATCGTCCACAACAGGCAGTACAGGAGGTATAGCTAAGGGCCTATGTTGTGGTAAGTGCAGAAAAGTCCTAAGCCTTTTTCTTGAATCTGAGAAATCTTGTCCCTGCCATTGGAATTGTTCTCTCATGGCATGTAAGGTTTCCCCAAAGGAACATTCCTCTGGTGGAGAGGCAGCTGGAATGGATTCTTCAGCATCGGAATCTTCATAAGTAGAAAAAGGAGCCTCTGGCTGGTCTGTAATGTCTGAGTCATCGCAGAATCAGAGGACACTGGCTCGGGGGCTCTGCTCTAGGTCTCTTTTCTGGGGCTGAGAGGCCCTGTCTGGGTGAGATTGGGATCCACTAATTAAGGATATTAAATCTTCTGCCAGAGTAAGCATTTGTGAACTTGAAGTGGGCCTGTGTGAGGGGGGCTTAACAGGCACTGATTTAACAGATTTGGCTGCTTTAGCTCTGGCAAAGGCCTTAATAGACATGGCTGCAGGAGGCCTAGCAGCACCACGTGCTGGGGTAGAGACATCCAAAGGGATGGTGTCTGATAAATCACTAGGAACCACAGTTGTAGGTAAAATTTCTGAGGCCGATTCAACTAAGGTAGCAGGAGCCTCAGTAGTAGTCATGGATTCGGTTGAAGATTGACCGGTTTTCTCGGTTTCGGCCGAAACAGAGACACTCGCGGCTTGCTTAACCGTGGTTTCGGCCAAAACCACGGACCGCGAGTGTCGGTCTTTTTCTTTGCGTTTAACAATTTGGGTAATCGGAGGATCCGACGGCATAATGTACGCAAAATCTGAGCCAAAAACTGTTCAGCAAACTCCGACCGACGCCTAAGCGTTCGTCGGTTGAAGGAAGCACAGGCCGAACAGGCTGCTACGTCGTGGTCTGGGCCTAAGCAAGGCAGACAGTAAGAGCGGAAATCTTTGAGGTATTTGTTTCCCACAAGTTAGTTATTGACTTTTTCTGACATCGGCTGATGCAAGAAAGAGTCCCCAACGGGGTACTTAGCTTTTTAGAAGTCTTCAGAGTAGTATTCGGTAGTAGTAATCTCTGGATCTGACCGACCGGCACTTGCGAACAGCTTCTGCTTCGGGCACCACGCGGCAAGAAAGACTGAGGAAAATGGCGTCGGCTGATGCCTTTATACCCGAAGACCAGCAGAGATGACGTCGGGTGAAGTGCGACATCAGCCGAAGCCGGACCCAGACTTTGGAATCCGGCCGACCGAAGGGCTGCCTGACGACAGGGCAACCCATTTGTTATGACTGCAGATGCATCCATGAAGGACATCTGTAGGGTTCTTCCTGCCAGCAGCAGCCCCCGATCTGCCAGAATCACAAAGCTGAGGTCGCTTTTATCCTGACGTCAATGCGCCGGAAGGTACAAAGACCTCAGCTGACGCCATTTCCCCAGTCTTTCTTGCCGCGCAGTGCCCTTTGCAGTTCACGGATGCCGGTCGGCCTGTTGCTGTTTGTTTTTGGATTTAATCCCTGGATTTTCGTTTAAAGATAAGTACCCCGTTGGGGAGGTCTTTCTTGCTCCAGTCAGATGTCAGAAAAAGTTAATTGTATTTCTTGTGGGAAGCAAATACCTCATACGGATTTTCACTCTTACTGTATTCCCTGCCTGGGTCCTGACCACAGCGTTGCTAATTGTGCGTTTTGTGCTACATTTAATCAGCGTACTATTAAGCATAGATATAACTTTGCCTTTTACTATTTTGGAAAAAGGTTCAATTATAACATGTCTTCAGATTCTTTTCCTACTTCTGGGGTGTGTAAGAGGCGCAGGGATGCAGACAGGCCTCAGAGGTCCACAGCAAAGGATGTTACTCAGTTATTGCCAGTTGCTGGTTCGACGGTAGTCAGTGAGGCGCCTTTAAAGCCCCTGTCATCCGCCTCTTTTGAACCAATTGCCTATACCAACTCTAGTGTGGAGCTGATGGGGGTCTTGGATTTGCCAGGGGTTGGACCTTTGGATACTGCTCCCTCAATTGGGTCCAGAGCCGGTAGGCAGGTACCAGCTTCTGAGGGAGTTAAGGCCTTCACAGCTTCCTGTAAATGTGGATTCAGTTTTACAATTAAAGACAGTCTAAGGCTCCAGCTAAAGTGAAATGGCAAGCACAGGCACCTTTTGAACAGGGACAGATGCTTAGGATGGCTGAAGATCTCTTAACTATGATCAGGGGTTCTCATCCTCTTCCTGAGAAGCCTAGATTAGTCAGATTATGATTCTTCAGACCAAATTCGTTTCTTCCGCTTCTTCCCTTGAGCAGGATTCTTTTCCTCTGAGGATTCTGATGCTGAAGATACCTTTCCTTCAGCCTCTCCTCCTGAGGATTATTCTTTTATTCTTTTGGTGAAAGTTTGCATGATATGAGGGTGCATTTTCACTGGGAAGGGCAGGAATTCTCCGAATCCAAGAAAAGGCTTAGGGATTTTCTTCTTCTCCCACAGCATAAGCCTCTGGCTATTCCCCCTGTATTGGACATTGTTTATGTTTTTTCGGAAGCTTCTCTCTCCTGATTCTTTCCCCCCTACTCTGGCCAAACCTGATGGGTATTCTAGGGTTCCAGATTCTCACAAATTTCTTTAAGAATCTATTGCCTGATCTGGAAATAATTTCTCAAGGTCCTAAGTGTGTTAAAGCGGCCTCTGCTAAAAATCCTATTCCCTTTGACAGAGTCCAGGGCTTTGGAGAGATGGGGTAAAAAAGTTTATAATTCTGCTACGTTGTCTATTAGGGCTTTGAACTGTCAATTTCATATGCTGAAAATCAGCAATAACTTGTGTCTGTATTTAAACAAAAGATGCAGATAATCAGGAGTTACAGGATTTATTGCATGCTATTGAACAGGTGGGTAAACATACCCTGCATTGTGGTTTTGATACTTTGGAAGCTTCTTGTAGGGCTGCAACAACTGGCGCTGTTATTAGAAGACAAGCTTGGTTAAAAGAACAAAGCTTGCCGGAGCAGGTTAAAGCCAAACTTTTGGATGCCCCTTTGCAACAAGATGTTCTGTTTGGGTTCAAAGCTGAAGAGGTATAGAAGAAAATGGAAGACCAAGCCAAATCTACGCAGACTGTTAAGGATTTTCTACAGGTACAAACTCCTAGATTTAGCAGACACTGGCTAGCTAAATCTTGGTACTTTCCAGGCTCGGACAGGTCTTAGAGGGGCAGATTCAGGGGTTCCAGAGGTAGGGGACAGGCACAGACCCATTTTAGGAATAGGCAGTGGAGTGCTCCCTCTCCCAAGGGAGGTGAAGATGGGTGTCAATCCTACCGAAGACTGTCTTTATGACTCTCCCTTTCTGGTCCCAGGGGCTCCTCTCCTGGAAGCACCTTTGGGGGGAAGGATTTCTCTATCAAAATTGGAGCCACATATCCCGGGACAAATGGGTTCTGGACAGTCTCAGGTTACAGATTTCATTTCCACATATCCCGGGACAAATGGGTTCTGGACAGTCTCAGGAGGTTACAGATTTCATTTCCACACCTTGCCAAAACCGAACGGATGGCCAGACCTGCCAAATCATCAGTGGGCAGAGGCACAACAGCAGGTTGTCCCTCCTGGCTATGAGGGCCATAGAATTGGTGCCAAATTTAGAAATAGGGCAAGGTTTTTATTCCAGACTTTTCCTGGTTCCCAGGAAGGAAAATTCGTGGAGACCAATCATGGACCTCTCTGTACTAAACACCTTCCTAGATGTACCAAAATTCAAGATGCTCACTCTGCAGCCGCTGCTGCCTATATTGGGCAAGAACGCTTGGATGGTGACTTTGGACTTAAAAGCTTACCTGCATATTCCTATAAGGCAAGAGTGCAGAAGGTATCTGCATTTCAAAGTGGGCTCGAAACATTACCAGTTCTCTGTGCTGCCCTTTGGCTTATCTACTGCACCCAGGGTCTTTATGAAGTGCATGGTACCAGTCATGGCGTTTTGCAGACAGAAGGGGATTCAAATTTACCTTTATCTGGAAGACTGTCTTATTCAAGTGGACAACAAAGACACTACTTTGGCATCTAGCTTTTGTACAGCGTCTTCAGTGCCTCGGTTTCACAGTGAATTTAAAGAAATCAAATCTGGTACCCACGCAACAGATTACTTTCCTGGGTGCTCTTCAGAGTACTTCAACCCAGACAAAAGTGCAACTGTCTTCTTTTTTCCAACACCTGGCTTCAATGAAACGGCTGACTGCAAGAAAAATTCTGCAGGCTTTGGGTTTCATGGCCTCCTGCATTCTGTTAATACCATATGCAAGGCTGCATATGAGGAAACTGCAGTGGTACCTCAACAGCGTGCATGCAGCAAATCCTGCATCTCTTTGAAATCAGGTTGATCTGTCTGAGGGATCATTTTCTGCTTGTATTTTAGCATGTGGAATTGGCAGTTTAAGGCCCTCATGGCCAAAGTGGCAGACGTATACACTTCCCCCATCTTTCTAATGCTCTGGAATCTTTCAGAGGGGAGTGGATTCTTAGCAGTAGTGGCCTTAACCCCTTTGGGACCCTGGGAAATGGTTTTGGGGTCTGCAACAGGGCTTTTATATTGAAACTTATGAGAATCAGGAACTCTGTAGTATCAGTCTGGTTTAGCTGGTGCAGGAGGTAAGGAATCTGGGTTTAGGCTAGATTCAGTGTAAACATCATCCAAAATATCTAAAACTGGAGGAATTGCAAGGGGTCTATGCTGTGGAAAAAGAAGAAACTCACGGAGTCTTTTCTTAGAGTCAGGGTAAACTTGGCCTTCCCAGTGGAAGTGTTCCCTCATGGTGTGTAAAGTTTCCTCAAAAGAATAGTCTTCGGGGGGGGGGGGGGGGCAGAGGAAATGGACTCTTCAGCATCTGAGTCTTCATAAGGAGGGAAGGAATAATCCTGGTCCTCAGAGTTAGCTGAGGAAATGGATGCTTGGTCAGAGGAAGGATAATCTTCCTCCAGTCTAGGCCTTTTGTCAAGAGGGGGTTGTGAACCCCTGATAAGGGTAATTAAATCCTCCGCCATCTTGAGCATCTGTTTTTTTTAGGCATAGGGGCCTGTGGGGGGGGGGGGGTCTGTGGACCCGGTTTCCTAACTTAAGGGGGCTTTAAGTTTAGCATAAGACTTGAGAGTTGTCGGTTTGAAGACACCTTCAGAAACCGAAGGCCTGTCCAAAATCTCCAGATCACAGTCAGGGTTGGCGTCAGAGGGGTGAGATGGAACAGACTCCTGAGGCCCAGCTGATTTGGTCTGGGAGGCTGTCAGAATTTCTAAATCAGCGGTAGTCAGGGGCTGCGTAGGCACCTCGCTGAAAACCGGAGAACCGGTGGCAGGCCTTGCTGAAGCCTCAGTATCTGGTCTTGGTTGCCTGCCCTTATCCTTGCATTTTTTAATCATTGCTGATGTCGGTTGCTCCAACATGCTATAGTTAAATTTTCTGCCAAAATAATGTCGGGCGAAATCTGCCTGACGCTTGATTGTACGTTTGTTGAACCTAGCACAAAACAGACAACCAGAGACGTCCTGGTCTGGGCCTAGGCAAGGAATACAATAAGAATGAAAATCCTTATGGAGGTATTTGCTTCCCACAAGAAATGCAATTATTAACTTTGTCTGACATCGGTCTGAGGCAAGAAAAGTTTCCCCAACGGGGTACTTTGCTTTAGAGAAGACTTTGGGCTGAAATTAGATTCAAAAATCTCAGGAGCTAGCCAACCGGCACTTGCGAACTGCTTCGGCTTCGGGCACCGCACGGCAAGAAAGACTGGAGAAAATGGTGTCTGCCACCTCTTATCCCCATCGCACTGACGTCAGGGAAGAAGCGACGACAACCGACGCTGGACCAAGACTTTGGGATTCGGCAGACTGCGGGACCGCCTGACGGTAGGATAACCCAAGTGTGATGACTGCAGCAGTATAACACTAACATCTGCAGTGGTACCTAGAGTGTCTGGCCTCAGCATTACCACAGTTTGGAAACAGTGGACACGATTTTGCCTGGTCTCCAGCAAGTGTTTCTTTGGTGGGCCGAAGCCTGTCTACAGAACAAGGGGAAGCCTTTTTGTCCTCCACCACCAACCAAGTTCTGACAATGGATGCTTCAAATTATGCCTGGGGAGCCCACATGCACAGGCGATGTCTTCAGAGTGTTTGGATGAAGGAGCAAACGCACCTGCACATAAATTTGAAGGAGATGCTAGCTGTACAGAATGCCCTGTTAGCCTTCAGGGACCTTCTACCAGGACAACTGTTGATATGGACAGACAACACTACAGTGATGTAGTACATCAACAAGCAGGGGGGCTCTCACTCTTACCCCCTGTGCAGATAAGCCATGAATCTCTGGTACACTGCTCTGACCTGCGGTGTCTACTTACAGGCGCAATTTCCTGCCAGGGAAAGACAACATTCTGGCAGACGCATTTCAGATCCACACAAATGGGTGTTCAGATATTCAGGATGAAGGCTTGGGAGATGTCTGGACATAGATCTCTTTGCATCCCCTCAGAATCAACTTCCAACATTCTGCACAAGGACCTACCACAAACTAGCATGGAAAGTGGATGCCCTCTCATTCAGTTGGAAACTCCTCTCAGTATATGCTTTTCCTCCCTTTCCTCTTCTACCTCTGGTACTTCTGAAGATAAAACAGGACAGGCCACGAATGATTCTACTGGCTCCCAATTTGGCCTCGGCAATTCTGCTATTCCACTCTGATGAACTTGGTTCAGGAGCCTCCCTGAATTCCGCCTCAAATCCCTCATCTACTGTCTCAACGGGACGGCCGGATACTGCACAGTCATGTCAAGACTCTTCATCTAGCTGCCTGGCGGATCCAGGGTCTGTAAACACCTCTGCCCTTTCCAAACGGGTATTGGATGTAATCCTTGAAGCTAGACTAGAAAAATCTTATGCGGGAAAATGGAAAAAGATTTTGCTCATGGAGTCAAGTCCAAGGTGGTAATTCTTCTGTTCCGAACATTCCTCTGATTTTACAGTATCTGACAGTTATTACATACGGGCCTATCTTTTTTGTCTGTTAAGCTTAATGCTTCTGCCATTTCTGCACATTATATGGATCCTCAGATTTTTTTTCTCATCCATTACTTAAACAATTTCTTAGAGGGGCTAAGAATATTCGGCCCCCTACAAGGGCTCCTGTTCCCACTTGGGATCTTAACTATGTTTTGGATAAATTAACTGTCTCCTTTTGAACATGCAGCTTCCACAGATTTACAATTTCTGTCTTGGAAAACTGCTTTTCTTTTAGCTATTACCTCTGCTAGAAGAATTTCGGAATTGCAAGCACTCATGGCTGTGGAACCCTTCCTAGGACAGGGTATCTCTACAGACTAATCCCACATTTATGCCAAAGGTGGTTTCGGCAGTGGCCTTGAATCAGTCTATTCGTTTGCCTACCTTTTATCCCAATCCTCAAAGTGAGGAAGAAAGTCTTTTGCACTCTCAAGACGCGCACAGCCAGCTTAGTCTATACCTGGACAGGACCAAGATATTCCGGAAATCTTATCAGTTGTCGCTTATGCTCCTACTGTTCAGGGGAAAGCAATCACTAAGCAAACTATTTCCAAGTGGATTGCACATTGCATCAAGTTCTGTTACTCTTATCATGGCAATCCAGTTCCTGTTAATGTTAGGACTCATTCTACCCGGGCTACTACTTCAGCAGCTTTTCTTTGTGGGGTTCCTACCAAGGATATTTTGGAAGCTGCTACTTCGAGTTCTGTACATACTTTTTCTAAGCATTACAACCTCCCTAGTCCAGGGCAGGTTTTGCAAGGTTTTGTGACCGCTCCCCGTTTCTCCTCCAGCCACCCTTTCTTAGCTTTGGGACTCAACCCTACAGTCATGACTGCAACAGTGAGCCACGAAGGACATAGTACAGTTGTGTACTCTTACCATAAATGTAGATGTTAGAGTGTGATAACTGTTGCAGTCTGGGTTACCCTCCCTCCTATCCCCCCTTTTGTTTTTTCTTTGAGTATTGTCTGTTATGACGTATTTTGGCTGATTAGGTTTTGGGCATGGTTTCTTTTTTAGCCTTTTCTTTCTGGGCACCTGACATCTGGGGCAAGACAAACTGGGGAAATGGCGTCAGCTGAGGTCTTTGTACCTTCTGGCGCACTGACGTCAGGATGCGACCTCAGCTGATGCCAGATCCAGACTTTGGGATTCTGGCCGGACGGGGGCTGCTACTGGCTGGAAGAACCCTACAGTCATGACTGCAACAGCGAACACACTAACATCTACATTTATGGTAAGAGTACACAACTGTACTTTTTCTTGTCAGCCTTTCCTTCCTTAGAGTGGGAGATTTTTGTTGCACTCCTGTCAAATTTAGAACCAAGCTCCATAGCACTGGGAATAATCACCATTTTGCAAAGCATCAAACTCCCACTTATTTTTCCTTCCCATTTTCTTAAATGGCTAACAAATGCAATATAAAACACAAAATTTCAGACTTGCATGACAGGACCCACATGCTTTTAAGTGGTAATTTAAGAAAATTACAGTATTGCATACTTGTAATCAGATAGTTTTGTCGATTGACAGACATTTGCTTATGTAAAAACATGCAATTAATGTCTACACATGGTCATTGCAAATTTATACTCAGTTTTTGCAGCTATTACTTTGCTTCTGCCTGTACTTTGTCACATTAGTAGGGTTCTTCGGAAAAGTGAGATTATAGTTTGACATTTTTGCTATGTTAAGAGTGGGGTGGGCAAGGCAGCTCTGACATCACAATGTGGATGGTCCACTGGCTCTTCTATACAGCATGCAAATCAGGCAGGGATAGGGTTGCCACCTTTTAACAAGGGCAAAGTGGGACATGGGGGTGTGGTCAACACAACTGGCCACACCCCCACCACATCACCACCAGAGTTGTTAAAGGAGATGCAGTTTTAGTTATGGATACAACATTGTGACATTACAGCATACTGAAAAATCAAACCATTTAAATGAAGTAAACACATTAAATCAGTTGTAACAGTAAACATTAAAGGAATAAAAAACACTACTCGTTAAAGACACTTATTTAATTTAAAAAGTTAAAAAATTCATAAACAAGTACTATTCAGAAAGAAAAAAAAATCTACATACCAGCCAAGTATAAAATTAAGACTTACTGTCCATTAAAAGTTTAAGCAAAGAAAAAAACACAAAACTACATACCCTAGTACTACATACTGCACCCTAGCAAATTAACGCTAAACAAAGAAAAACACAATTATAAACTGCACCCAAATACTTTATACTGCACACTAGTACACTAAATCCCTTTTTTTTAAGTGTATTTTGAATTTGATTTTATGGCTTGAAGGGACAGATTTGAAACAATACAAGTCACATTTCATCCAGTAATTTACACATTAGTTCAGCTTTTTAGTCCACACTACATCGGTTTCGCACATCTGTCCCATTTACCTTTCAAAGAAAAAAAAAAAACTTTCAGCAAATGCGTTTGAGGTCGGTATAGATAAAACCCTAGCAATTACCGGATATAGTGTAGTCAGTTCAGGCCCTTCTTTGAAAAGCTTCAGCCACTTCTCTCCTGGGGTCAAGCTCGTGTTACATAACTGTTCGAGAGGGCCTAATTGCCAAGTAGTCCCTAAAAAGATAATCTTCATCTACATCCTGCAGACTCAGGGCAGTGGTCACATTAAGCAAGTCACTGAAGGCAAAGGGCTCATTTAGAGATAATTTAGATAGTGTAAACAAGTAGACAAGTAGTTGCTTTCAGTATAATCAAACCACTGTTCCAGGTATTTCACTGCTGTCTCCAAGAACACAATGAAGTCGCTTCAGTTTAGCAGAACTGCTGTCTAATGTGCTCATAAGTGCCCCAAGTGTCCCGCCAAGGAAAGCACCTTCAGCTCTTGCCTGCAGTTTTTGCTTCAGAGACACCATTACACAAAAAGTTTCCATGGCAGTAAGTGCTGCTTTTTCCAATGTACTTCTGTTAATTAAAATGAGCAAGAACAGCACAGAGAAAGTGCAAATAGTACGGGGGCGTAGGCAATTAATTCTCACCATGTTCATTAGCTGAAAAGTAATGCCATATCTGCTGGGGGGGGGGGGTCTCCTCCTCACAGAGGGGAAATAGGACTGGAGCACTGGGAGATTTTTCACTACTCTTTCAATGGCTGGGAGTAGTGACAGCCACCTTGTTGCCTCATGTCTTAGACTCAAATTCCATGCCACAAAACTAAGTAGTCTTTCAAGTCTCTGGTCCTTGCAGCCGAACCTGAGAAGTGGCTGAAGTTTCATTACAAATATTTCCACGTCGTACGGTAGTTGTGGTGCAGCTTTTTTGGCTGCATTGTGAATATGGGCGACAGTTAATCTTCTGGAGTGATGGGCACTTTATTAATCTGGTATACACACCAGATTTCTTCCCATAGTTCACACTGGCATTATCAGACCCATAAGTTGAAATGCTGTTCCAGGGCAAGGAGTGCCTTTCCATAATGTTGGAAATTCGCTGGGAAATAGCCTGTGCAAATTCATCAGGATCTTCATTGAAGTCCAAAAGGCCATTCACCACCCCTTCAGAAAAATATCTAAGGGGAAATAATTTTGTTCCCCTTGTTGGAAGCATCTGATAAAATTGCGAATGGAGTGCCTGGCTTTTGAAGGTCATACAGGAGGCATTCCAATGAGTGTGGTCCCAAAACATTTTCGACTATGGCTTCAGCCTTGGCTCTGCCACAAGATAGTTTCTTTGCAGTGTCCGAGTCACTGTACAACTGGCTGGCCAACTTTACTGCACAGTCCAAGCTGTTCTAGGAAATATTGTGCTTAACAGCATGGAAAACCTCAGAGGCTTCTGCTGCAATGATCCTAAGTTCTGGTCCCTCAAGGTTTGCGTTCCTTGCCCACTTTCATCAAATTAGTGGATTTAGCTTGAATAGCAGTCTTATGTTCAGTTGCCTCATGTCATGCGACAGTTTCTTCCACCATGGGTCACTAAAAATTCTGCAGAACGCTTTAACATCATTGCATCTCTCGATCCAGTCAAATTCTGTTTTCCAAACGTCCTGTCACTTGCACATTTTCTTGCTGCTGGTTGACTGATGAAACCAGCTGCTCTCTTCATGCCTGAATCTGTACTTACCTGACATGCAACATATTTACCAAAACTGTATTAGTAGGGTGACTTAACATACTGCGGCACAGGCACAGCACAAATGAACTGGCTTAAAAAAACACTGGCACACAAACTGGCTCTAAAAATATTGGCATGCGAAAGAGGAATGGAGCAAAAAGAGTTATTAGTTTGAAAAAGGTCAAATAGTAAATGAGGTAATGTAGGGGGCATTTTGGCCATTGAAAACTAACATTAATACAGCTTGTAGAAAATTAAATGCATTATTTTTTACCACCAAACATGCCCACCTCACCCCAACCCTCAAGAAAAAGAATTAACCACATTCACTGAACCAAAAAACACTAAAATGAATGAGAATGCACAGTGGATACCATAGACCTGATTTAGCTTTTGACCACAGCAGTTAAAAGAAATGTATGGCACTAATTTACACAGCGCAATGATTAATGAACAAGCCCAACAGCAGCACTGGTCGTAATCAGATTATAATGAAAACAGTACATAAGTTTATTGAAGAAATCACTAAAACACAATACACAAAACTTTGCTGCTTATAAAAGCAAACTACCCTGTGACGACGACATGGTTTAGCACAATCTCAAATACATTGCATTAACTTGTAAGCATCCATCCACAAAAAAAATAAACAGGAAAAAGTCCGTAAACATTTTAACTTTTAAAAATACTTCTTGCAAGAGAAGTAATATAAACTACAATGTACAGCAGATTCCATGGGCTCCTTTTACCTCAAAACATAGCAATTAAGAGTAATTTACCCAGCACAGCAATGCAATAAACGGGCCCAAGTAAAAGCAGCACACCCATATTCACATTACAAGCAAAGTACATTTTAACCTTATTAAAAAATGCATAATAAATTAAATGCACACATTTACAAGTATAAATGAAAACAATCTTGAAACAGCTTCGGCAAATTGGCAACATGTACCTACTAGAATAATAAATTAATTGCATTAACTATTAACATTCCCCCTCAAAAGGTAGACTTGTACCACATACAAATTGACTTGCATGAACTGGAAAAATTACCCAAACAGTATATCCTAACTTCCTGAAAACAGCATTAAATTGCACACATTTCCATACAAAAAAAGTGCAAACTATGCTAGAACATTTTCTATCTGCAAACAGACAATACCCAGAAAAAGCTACGACAATAGAAATACATCACATTAAATTGATATTTCACTGCCCCCCCACCAGAAATAAACTTCTATACACAGTTCAGCCTTTTAAAAGTAATGCTTCCAAATCATACCCCAAAGAACAACAATTATACCTTTAAAAACTACTCAAAAATATCAAAATAACCACTGCACAGATTTAAATACTGCATACTACATCCCCATCTACCTCTAAACATTAAAAACTTAAAGCATAACATTCCCATTTTAAATAACTAAAGCCACAAAATGCTGTTACCCACTATAACAGTTATTACTGGGCTAGCTTGCTTCCTTCCTGCTGGAATGGCTAGTTGGATGCTCAAGTGGTGGCTAGGCTGGCAAACTCCCTTGCTGGCTAGCAGGCTCCCTTACAGGCTGGCTTCTTTGCTGACTGGCTTCAGAAATAACTCCGATCTTTTTCGTTCGCAGCTGTAGAGAGTGCTCTACAGCTGCGACCTTTATTGGGCTCTTCTTAGCAAGTCCCCGCCCCCTCAATCCCTGCAGCCAATTACTGCGTTGCATTACCACCCGGACCTAGCAGAGAATCCCTCTAACTGCAGGACCGGGTGGTGACGTAGCCGCATTGCCGTGGAAAAACCGGAAGTATTTTTGGCTTTTCCACGGCAATTGAATTCATAATCGCGAAAAGGGGAAAATGGGAAAAAGTCCCACGCTTGGGGACTGTGGGAAGCGGGATGAGAGGGCTCAACCCACTGACAAAGGGACGGGTGGCAACTGTAAGCAGGGATTACATCACTTTGGGGGAGAAAACGTCCCGGTAGCGACAGCAAGAGCTCAGGCAGATGTGACATTTCAGAGCCAGCAAGAGGTTTTTCAACTGCGTTCAAAGTGAAAGTAAAACAGTACTGAAAGGTAGGAAGCCTAACAGGGAAAACAGTTGAGTGGATTAGTTTTGAAAGCTGCATAGGTGTTTTTCCAGGTTGCATCAACGAACAGGGACTAAAAAAAAAAAAAAAAAAAAAAAAAAAAAGGAGACCGCAGGTTGAGCAATCTGCTTGAATATCCCATTTTCCTTTAATACCAGCCTCTCCCCCCATATTCTAAACTGGCTCACTACTCATTTAAATGAAAACCAACAGGCTGTTAAATAGCAAAATCACCATCTCCTCTTTCCAGCATTCTCCCAAGGTTCCATACTTGAACCCATTCTCCAGTATATTTATAAACAAATTCCAATCACTTTCTCAAGTCATTCAGTATGCGGAATACTCCAGTAGTCTGCTCTACCAACTTTCGCTCCAACTTGCATGCAATCAAAATGCCTTCTCCACCACGGAAGCCTGGATGCAAAACCATCACCTACCCCAAATCCTAAAAC